>NC_135823.1:34056714-34311608 GCF_964213995.1 Mustelus asterias
GGGGGAGCGGAGCGGAGCACGGGGGCGGGGGAGCGGAGCGGAGTGTGGCGGAGGGGGAGCGGAGCGGGAGGGAGGGGGAGCGGAGCGCGGGGGAGCGGGGGGAGGGGAGCGGGGGGATGGGAGCGGAGATCGCAGCGCAGGGGTGTGGAGCGGGGTGCGAGGGAGCGGAGCGGGGAGCGGAGCGGGGAGCGAAGCGGGACGCAGGACGTGGGGCCGCGGAGCAGCGGCGGAGGGGGGCATGGGGCAGGGGAGATGGAGCGGGGGGCGAGGGAGCGGGGGGCGAGGGAGCGGGGGGCGAGGGAGCGGGGGGCGAGGGAGCGGGGGGCGAGGGAGCGGGGGGCGAGGGAGCGGGGGGCGAGGGAGCGGGGGGCGAGGGAGCGGGGGGCGAGGGAGCGGGGGCGAGGGAGCGGGGGGCGAGGGAGCGGGGGGCGAGGGAGCGGGGGGCGAGGGAGCGGGGGGCGAGGGAGCGGGGGGCGAGGGAGCGGGGGGCGAGGGAGCGGGGGAGCGGGGGCGAGGGGCGAGGGAGCGGGGGGCGAGGGGCGAGGGAGCGGGGAGCGGGGGGCGAGGGAGCGGGGGGCGAGGGAGCGGGGGCGAGGGAGCGGGGGGCGAGGGAGCGGGGGGGAGGGAGCGGGGGGGGAGGGCGCCGGGGGGAGGGCGCCGGGGGGGAGGGCGCCGGGGGGAGGGCGCGGGGGGGAGGGCGCGGGGGGAGGGCGCGGGGGGGAGGGCGCGGGGGGGAGGGCGCGGGGGGGAGGGCGCGGGGGGAGGGCGCGGGGGGGAGGGCGCGGGGGGAGGGCGCGGGGGGGAGGGCGCGGGGGGGAGGGCGCGGGGGGGAGGGCGCGGGGGGAGGGCGCGGGGGGGAGGGCGCGGGGGAGGGCGCGGGGGGAGGCGCGGGGGGGAGGGCGCGGGGGGGAGGGCGCGGGGGGGAGGGCGCGGGGGGGAGGGCGCGGGGGGGGAGGGCGCGGGGGGGGGGAGGGCGCGGGGGGGGCGCGGGGGGAGGGCGCGGGGGGGCGGGGGAGGGCGCGGGGGGGGAGGGCGCGGGGGGGGGGAGGGCGCGGGGGGGGGGAGGGCGCGGGGGGGAGGGCGCGGGGGGGGGAGGGCGCGGGGGGGGGCGGCGGAGGGCGCGGGGGGAGGGCGCGGGGGGGAGGGGCGCGGGGGGGAGGGCGCGGGGGGGGAGGGCGCGGGGGGGGAGGGCGCGGGGGGGGGAGGGCGCGGGGGGGGAGGGCGCGGGGGGGAGGGCGCGGGGGGAGGGCGCGCGGGGGGAGGGCGCGCGGGGGGAGGGCGCGCGGGGGAGGGCGCGCGGGGGAGGGCGCGCGGGGGAGGGCGCGCGGGGGAGGGCGCGCGGGGGAGGGCGCGCGGGGGAGGGCGCGCGGGGGAGGGCGCGCGGGGGAGGGCGCGCGGGGGAGGGCGCGCGGGGGAGGGCGCGCGGGGGAGGGCGCGCGGGGGAGGGCGCGCGGGGGAGGGCGCGCGGGGGAGGGCGCGCGGGGAGGGCGCGCGGGGAGGGCGCGCGGGGGAGGGCGCGCGGGGGAGGGCGCGCGGGGGAGGGCGCGCGGGGGAGGGCGCGCGGGGGAGGGCGCGCGGGGGAGGGCGCGCGGGGGAGGGCGCGCGGGGGAGGGCGCGCGGGGGAGGGCGCGCGGGGAGGGCGCGCGGGGGAGGGCGCGCGGGGGAGGGCGCGCGGGGGAGGGCGCGCGGGGGGAGGGCGCGCGGGGGAGGGCGCGCGGGGGAGGGCGCGCGGGGGAGGGCGCGCGGGGGAGGGCGCGCGGGGGAGGGCGCGCGGGGGGAGGGCGCGCGGGGGAGTGCGCGCGGGGGAGGGCGCGCGGGGAGGGCGCGCGCGCGAGAGCAGAGAGCTGTTAGCTCTGGCAGGTGGCAGTTGCTCTCTTTCTGTCCAACTGCCCCTTTCTTTTATCGCCATGATGACGTATTTATGTTTCCCACAATAGGATTGGTTCTGGGTTGTCAAAACCATCAGATTTAAATTTAATAGGTTTTTGGTATTTAAGCGCCTGATTCAAATTGATTGGCTAAATTCAAAAGCCTGTTGTCTTGGTAATAACTGCTGCTTGGCCTTTCGATATTAAGGTTTCAGTTTGGGCTCTCTATGTACTTGCATTTTAAATATCTAAGCACAGAAAAAGCACCACTTTTTAATGGGACCACTCCATGCTTCCCCTCAGCATTTTACAATTTTACAAACACCAAATTCTAATTTCCTACCGCCCAATCTACAATCACTCAACCCAACTTCACAACACAGGACTGTTGGAGATTTTTAACGATGTTACCGGCAGCATAGATGTGTGTATTTGGTTTTTCAGAAGACTTTTGATAAGGTCTCAGACAGGAGGTTAGTAATGGAGGGAACAGTCTTCCCTCCAGGATAACCTCGTCCTCTCCTCCACTATACCCAATCCCCCTCCATTACCCATGGCACCTTCCCAAGAATCACAGGTGTCCCACCTGCCCTTTACTACTTCCATGCTTACCATCCAAAACACTCACTCCAGGTTAAGCAGCATTTCACTTGCACCTCTTTCAATTTGGTCTATTGCATTTGCTGCTCCCAATGTGGTCCCCTCTATATCGGAGAGATCAAGCATAGACTGGGTGATCGCTTTGCTGAGCACCTTCGGTATGTGCGCAATCAGGACCCTGACCTTTCCGTCGCTTGCCATTTTAACACACGACCCTGCTCCCATGCCCACGTGTCTGTCCTTGGCTCGCTGCAATGTTCCAGTGAAGCTCAACACAAACTGGAGGAACAGCATCTCATCTTCCGGCTCGGCACGTAACAGCCTTCCGGTCTCAATATCGAATTCAACAACTTCAGATGATTAGCTCTGCTCCACCTCGACCCCTTTGTTTTCAATTTATTTATTATTTTAACTGTTCTCTACCTTTTATTTCTTTATTGTCTTTTTTATTTTTCTTTCCCCCCATTCTTACCATTTCACCCCCTTTGCTTCCCTTTTCCTCCAATTTTACCTCTCTCCCAGCTATCTCCTCCCCTCCCCCCACATCTTCATTGGCCACAGCTTACCCTCTGATTTCAGCTTCTCTGCTGTTTGGCCTTTCACACCTTCTATTCTCCTTATGGACTGCCATTAGCAGCCTCTTCCCTTGGTTTTTGAGGCTATGGCTCATCTTTGATTCCCTCACCTTACTGTATAAATATCTCCCACTTTATATGTCTTTTAGCTTTGACAAAGGGTCATCTGGTCTTGAAACATCAGGTTTTTTCTCTCCTTACGGATGCTGCCAGACCTGCTGAGATTTTCCAGCATTTTCTCTCTTGGGTGCTGCAAGGATCGGTGCTGGGCCACAACTGTTCACAATCTATATGAATGATTTACGTGGGGACTAAAAGTAATATTTCCAAATTGACTGATGACAAAAAACTTGGTGAAAATTTAGAAATTTTGTAGAAGGGTCATATGGACTCAAAACATTAACTGTTTCTCTCTCCATAGATGCTGCTCGACCTGCTGAGTTTATCATATTTTCTGCTTTTATTTCAGATTTCCAGCATCCACAGTATTTTGTTTGTATTATTTTGGGAATGTATTTTAGGAGGTGGATATAAATTAGCTTGGCTAGAGGATTGACTGACCAACAGGAAGCCGAGAGTGTGATAAATGGATCTCTTTCTGGTTGGCAAGCTGTAACTAGTGATGTGCCAGAGGGGTCAGTCCTCAGGCCCCAACTATTCACAATCTATATCAATGACTTGGATGCAGGAATAGAATGTACTATCGCCAAATTTGCAGGTGACACTAAAATCGGTAAAAAAGCAATTTGTAATGAGGACATAAGAAATTTACAAATAGATATGGATAGATTAGGTGAATGGGTATAAATGAAGCAGATAGAATTTAACAGATAAGTGTGAGGTTATATGTTTTGGTCGGAGGAATAAAAAGGCAACATTTTATCTGAACGAAGAAAACCTTCAAAATGTTTTGGTGCAGAGGGATCTGGGTGTCCTTGTGCATGAACTGCAGAGAGTTAGCATGCAAGTGCAACAAGTAATAAGGAAGGTAAATGGAATTTTGATATTCATTGCTCATGAAATAGAGTATAAAAGTAGGGCAGTAAACATGATTGGCGCAGACTTGGAGGGCCAAAGGCCTGTACTGTCCTTTGTTCTAGGTGCTGTTGCAACTGTATAGAGCATCGGGGAGACTACATCTGGAATACTGCGCACAATTTTACTCCCCTTACTTGAGGAAGGACACAAGTGCATTTCAGAGAAGGTTCGCTAGATTGATTAAAGGACTTGTTTTATGAAGAGAGATTGAGCAGTTTAGGTCTATGTTTGCTGGAGTTTAGAAGAATAAGAGGGGATCTAATTGAGGTGTGTAAGATGCTAAACGGGATTGACAGGCTAGACATAGAGCAAATGCTTCCCCTTGTTCGGCATTCTAGAATTGGAGGCCGTAGTTTTAGACTACGGGGTGGCAGATTTGAAACAGAAATGAGGAGGAATTACTTCACTCAAAGGGTCGTGAATCTGTGGAATTCTCTATCCCAGAGTGCAATGGACACCAGAGCACTAAACAAGTTTGAGGAGATAGATGGGTTTTTAATTAGTAGCGGTAAGAAGGCTTATGGAGATAGGCAGAGTGGTGGAGATGAGGCCAAGATGAGATTAGCCATGATCATATTGAATGGCGAAGCAAGATCAAGGGGCTAATTTGCCTACTCCTTCTCCTAGTTCTAATATTATCAGCCATGATCTGTTTTGAGTGGCAAAGCAACCTCAATGGGTCAAATAGCCTACTCCTGTGTCTATGTTCCTAACATGGATTTAGGGCACTGCATTTGATAAGAATCTCTCTGAGCATAAATTAATATCCTTTGAAAACAATTTTTGACTTGTCAGACAAGAATGAGGGAAGACAAAATAAAAATGCTCCAAACTAGCGGGAAAAAGGGCGGTCTGTGATTAAAAAGGGAAAAAAAAACCTTAAGGAAAAGGGCTGAGTTTGGATACCGAAGGTGGTGAAATAGAGTAGGGACATCAAATGAAAATCGAAATCAGATAAAGCAGCAGATATTTGTATGTTTTTGCTACCTCAGCTTTCCCAAGTAATTTTCATCATTTTTTTGTGAAATATTAAAAGAACATGAGTGTTATTAAATAATTTTAAAACTTAGCGACCCAAAAGGAGCCAAGCATCAGAATGACCAAGAGATAGTTAATACGTCAAATGCTGGGAGGAGTGGAAGGAAGGCAATATATCAAACATACATGCTCCGGGATTTAGATGCAAGTCAAATAAATATTCCAGCTGGACTTAAGTAACTGAAAACTGTTAAGTGCCTCTTAAGATACTTAGGAACAGAAGAGGAAATGTGCAAAATAGAGATGGTCTGCTCTATAGAGGGTTAGGAATTAGAAAACAGACTGGAAAAAACAGGCAAATCTAATCCAAAAGATTCACAGTCATACTGACTGTGGGATCCATTACTCTTACTCTCATCGGTTTGATCAATATTCAGAATCAAAACATAAGAGCAAATAGAAAATAACCAAACAAACAATAACTCAGTGTTAGAGAAGCCGAGATCTTGCCTGACGAACCACAGACTTTGTTTTTGAGGAGGTGACATCTCAAATTGACGAGAGAGGGAAGGAGTGAGGGATTGTAAATAGCAGAAGCCAAATGTAATAATCTTACCACTAGCTAGCTAAAAACGGCTTATTCCATTCAGGATGTGAATGAGACATTCTTAGTCTGTTTGGTTCAGTTTAACAATGAGCAATGCATTTCATAGCTAATCTATAAAGGTGCGCTCCTCAATTACTTAAATAGTTTGCTCCATGTCAAATATTTAAAATTCACAAATATTTAAAATTCACTGCCTTATTTCATCTGAAAATGATGCAGTAAACTAAACCTTTTCCTACAATAAAGGTTATTTGAAGTAATATTCAAGGAATGAACATTTTATCATTTTAATTTCTAACCACTTTAAAAGACAATGATTAAGTAGGCTTGCAGTTCATAGAAATTCTAATGAGCACATTCTTGGTCGATATATACATGATTTGCCAAACACGTTATGCATCTATTCCCCAAAACTGTGCATAAACAGGCAATTGACTGACACAGCCTTTTATCAGCAAAGATGCATCCTAGTATCAAGAATGAAGTGTACCGATATATGCTCGCAGAATGCTATTTAACTAAATTAATAATGTGTCACACTTCACATATCTGAAGATTCCCCTACTACTTACCTCCTCCTTTGTTTCTTAACATTACTTCCTCAAAGTGAAATAGAAATTTAAAGCAAATCACACCACTTCCCTTCCAAACTAAGCCTATAAATAGGTATCTCAAAATGTTAAGATGCCTCGTTACTTGTAACATTATATTTGCACTGAATTTCACATCAAAAGACTTGTTAAACAGATATTTATGGTGTACAATCAAATATGTTTATCAGCTCCAAATACTGTTATTATTTAACATGAGAAAAACAAAAACCCAAGTCATTTCTCCTGTGTGTTACTTAATACAAATTGTAATAGGAGCCAAATGGACATTTTCAGTATTATCTGATCATGATAGTTTAAACTATAAGTTATTGTTTCAATAAATCACCCTTCAATTTTAGGCCAAGTTGGTAAATTGGGAATTAATCAAAGAATTTTCTTTATGTGCCATGCAGAGATAAGAGTAATAAATCAGCAGCAATAAATCCACTATGCAAATGAGGAACGGTTTTACACAAGACAGTTTGCACAAAATTCAGAACATCGAACAGTGTTCAATCGGGATCTGTATAAATTGCAAAAGAGCCTAATGTCTAACCTTCAGAAGAGTTGGAACAAAAGTAATTCTGTGCACTTGAACACTTTGGAATGTTGATTTAATTGTCTACTTTGTTAGACTATTTTAAATTTGAATAAATAAAAAGAAACTATCATCCATTCAATCTACTGCCACAATAAAGAAGCTCAGTCATTGTTAAAATTTCATTTCACTCATTCCACAGGCATAATGACTGGGTTCACCTATTCAATTAGCCTCAACCAGAGCAACCAAAAAAACTGTGTGCATTGGGGTGAAGAAAGATGGAGAAGGATTCTGTGCATCAGAAGTCAATATTATGGAAATGAACAGGAATTAATTAATTTGATCAATTAGAATTCTAAACAAATTGCAATGAATAGAAGGGAGAAGAACACAGGAAAAACTAATTTGTTGCTGTAGCAGTCATTAATAGCTCACACCCCTTTCAGCAGACACAACAGACAGTGTACCTTTTCTCAAACAAAAGTCAGAGGTAACTGATGAAGACATTTAAGCTTATAAATATATTGGATTGGGTCAAGATGGTATTTTGACCGTAAACTGTCCAAAACCAGAGGTCATAAGTATAAGATCAATCCAATAATAGTGGTTGAACATGGAACACACACAAGTCATTGTTGAGGCAACCTCAATGCTATTTCTCATTAAACAGTTGACCACCCCATCAAACAGTTGACCACCCCAACCAACCTCCCACGGTGTCTTTGGGCCTTGAACCCAAAGCTTCCAGCTTAGAGGCAGGAGCACGACTTATTGAGCAACGCTCCCTCTAAGCCACTCAGGCTCCCTACTCCTCCTTCTTCCTTTAAGATACTGCTCAAAACTTACCTCTTTTTTGATCATCAGTCTTTATATCACTGAGGAGCTACAATTGGTGCCAAAGTATATTTTATTATTCTCCTTTGAGGCACCTTGGGACTTTCTTTCTGCATTGAAGGCACTATACCAAAAGCATAGATGGCTTTAAGGAGAAACTAGCTAATTACATAATGGAGAATGGAAGAAAAAAATAAGCAGTTAACATCGGATGAGACAGGATGAGAGGAGGCTCATGTGGAACAAAACACAAACATAGATAAGTTAAGTCAAATAGAATTTACAGGGCAGAAATAGGCTATGTATTCCATATAACACATACACTGCCTCCATTCTTCACCAATCAGATTGATGGCTTATATCATCAATCTTTATGATTAAAAACAATGCCAGACTGGAACCAACTGGACAGCTCTTTCAAAGAGTGGCATAACAATGATAGGTTGGCTAGCTTCCTTCTGTGTTGCATCATTCTATGAAATGAACGCTTTGGCAGGGGGTCAAAGCCTGAAAAATACATACATAATGCATTCTGAAAACTGAAAACCCTACTATCACAGGGAAGCCATGAAATAGCCTGGTCTGCCACAAGAAGTATACATGTGCAGGGTTAACAGCACGTTTTGCTACAACACAAGGAATGAGGACAGCATTGTGATGGGGTCAGAAGGATAAGAGTGTTGAATTGACAGGAATTTCAATTCACCCAATAGAAACTTTAAATTTATTAATGGAAATCGAGCAACAAGCAACAGAATCAGAAATTATATATATTTGTTGTAAAATTGTTTTGGGGCCATGTATGCAACTAAGTAAAACTACATCATGATCGGATTCTGGCGAGTGATGTGGATAGCAACCACAAATTAGGATTGGAACCTCCAGGGACTTCTAACCATATTATGATAGCACTTGAGGTCATTGAGCAATCAGCACCAGTAATGGCCAAGACAAAAATATGCATGCTGTTTTGAAAAGGAAATTGAATGACTGAAAGAAATCAACAGGCAAACATAATTAAAAGGCGTCTCAGTTGGGATGATGGGGTGTGGAGGCAAGTAGAACACTACAGCAAATATAGTACCGCATAATCCTGAAGGGGGAGGGAGAGGAGCCCAAGGTCGTGATGCATATAGGTACTGCTGACATAGGTAGGAAGAGGGAAGGGGTCATGAAAAGAGAATATAGGGAGTTGGGTAGACAGCTGAGAAAGAGGAATGCAAAGGTAGTAATCTCGGGATTGCTGCCTGTGCCGCGGGAGAGTGAGAACAGGAATCGGTGGAGAATTAATGCGTGGCTGAGGGACTGGAGCAAGGGACAAGGATTTGGGTACTTGGATCATTGGGACCTCTTTAGGGGCAGGTGTGACCTGTTTAAAAAAGACGGGTGGCACTTGAATCCCAGGGGGACCAATATCCTGGCGGGAAGGTTGGCTAAGGCTACTGGTGAGACTTTAAACTAGAAAGGTTGGGGGGAGGGAATCGAAATGAGGGGACTGAGAGCGAGGAGGTTAGCTCGCAAATAGATAAGGAATGTAGACAGGGTAAGAGGGAGGTTAGACGAGTGAGGGAGAAGGGAAGTGCTCAGGCTGAAGGTCTGAGATGTGTCTATTTTAATGCCAGGAGTGTAGTGAATAAAGTGGATGAGCTTGGAGCGTGGATTGCTGCTTCGAATTGTGATGTGGTGGCCATTACGGAGACTTGGATGTCTCAGGGACAGGACTGGGTGCTTCAGGTGCCGGGTTTTAGATGTTTCAGGAAGGACAGGGAGGGAGGCAAGAGAGGGGGGGGAGTGGCACTGTTGATCAGGGATAGTGTCACGGCTGTAGAGAAGGTGGACGCCGTGGAGGGACTGACTACGGAATCTCTGTGGGTGGAGGTTAGGAACAGGAAGGGGTCAGTAACTTTGCTGGGTGTTTTCTATAGGCCGCCCAATAGTAACAGAGATGTTGAGGAGCAGATGGGGAAACAGATCCTGGAGAGATGTAGGAATAACAGAGTTGTCGTGATGGGAGATTTTAATTTCCCAAACATAGATTGGAATATCCCTAGGGCTAGGGGTTTGGATGGAGAGGAGTTTGTTAGGTGTGTCCAGGAGAGTTTCCTGACACAGTATGTGGATAAGCCTACTAGAGGAGAGGCTGTTCTTGATCTGGTGCTGGCTAATGAACCTGGACAGGTGGAGGATCTCTCGGTGGGTGAGCATCTTGGGGATAGCGATCATAATTCTATCTCCTTCACGATAGCATTGGAAAGAGATAGGGTCAGGCAGGCTAGGAAAGTGTTTCTCTGGAGTAAAGGGAAATACAGTGTCATCAGGGAGGAAATTAGACGGGTAAATTGGAAGGAGGCATTCTTGGGGAAAAGTACCGAAGGAAAGTGGAGGATTTTCAAGGAATGTTTGTCTGGAGCTCTGCATGACAACGTTCCGATGAGACAGGGGGGTGTTGGTAGGGTACGGGAACCGTGGTGCACGAAGGTTGTGATGAACCTGGTGAATAAGAAAAGAGAGGCGTACAGAAGGTTCAGAGAGCTAGGAGGTGTTAAGGATTTAGAGGAGTATACGCGATGTAGGAAGGAGCTTAAGAAGGAAATTAGGAGAGCGAGAAGGGGTCATGAGAAGACCTTGGCGGGTAAGATTGAGAATCCCAAGGCTTTCTACAAATATGTCAAGAGTAAAAGGATGAGATGTGAAGGCATAGGACCCTTAAAAGGTGAAGGGGGAAAAGTTTGTGCGGAACCGTTAGAAATGGCGGAGGTGCTTAATGATTACTTTACCTCGGTATTCACGGTGGAAAGGGATCTGGGTGGTTGTACTGCTGGATTGCGGAGGACAGAAAGGATCGAGCATGTGGACATAAAGAAAGAGGATGTGTTGGAACTATTGAATGGCATCAAGGTTGGTAAGTCGCCGGGACCGGATGGGATGTACCCCAGGTTACTGTGGGAGGCGAGGGAGGAGATTGCGGAGCCTTTGGCGATGATCTTTGCATCGTCGATGGAGACGGGAGAGGTTCCGGAGGATTGGAGGATTGCGGATGTGGTCCCTATATTCAAGAAAGGGAACAGGGACAGCCCGGGAAATTACCGACCGGTGAGTCTAACCTCAGTGGTTGGTAAGTTGATGGAGAGGATCCTGAGAGACAGGATTTATGATCATCTAGAGAAGTTTAGTATGATCAAAAGTAGTCAGCACGGCTTTGTCAGGGGCAGGTCGTGCCTTACGAGCCTGGTTGAGTTCTTTGAAAATGTGACCAAGCACATTGACGAAGGAAGAGCGGTGGATGTGGTCTATATGGACTTCAGCAAAGCGTTCGATAAGGTCCCCCATGCAAGACTTCTTGAGAAAGTGAGAGGGCATGGGATCCAAGGGGCTGTTGCCTTGTGGATCCAGAACTGGCTTGCCTGCAGAAGGCAGAGAGTGGCTGTGGAGGGGTCTTTCTCTGCATGGAGGTCAGTGACCAGTGGAGTGCCCCAGGGATCTGTTCTGGGACCCTTGCTGTTTGTCATTTTCATAAATGACCTGGATGAGGAAGTGGAGGGATGGGTTGGTAAGTTTGCTGACGACACCAAGGTAGGTGGTGTTGTGGATAGTTTGGAGGGATGTCAGAAGTTGCAGCGAGACATAGATAGAATGCAAGACTGGGCGGAGAAGTGGCAGATGGACTTCAACCCGGATAAGTGTGTAGTGATCCATTTTGGCAGATCCAATGGGATGGAGCAGCAGTATAAAATGAAGGGTACCATTCTTAGCAGTGTAGAGGATCAGAAGGACCTTGGGGTCCGGGTCCATAGGACTCTTAAATCGGCCTCGCAGGTGGAGGATGCGGTCAAGAAGGCGTATGGCGTACCAGCCTTCATTAATCGAGGGATTGAGTTTAGGAGTCGGGAGATAATGCTGCAGCTTTATAGGACCCTGGTTAGACCCCACTTGGAGTACTGCGCGCAGTTCTGGTCACCTCATTACAGGAAAGATGTTGTAGCCATTGAAAGGGTGCAGAGGAGATTTACAAGGATGTTGCCTGGATTGGGGGGCATGCCTTATGAGGATAGGTTGAGGGAGCTTGGTCTCTTCTCCCTGGAGAGACGAAGGATGAGAGGTGACCTGATAGAGGTTTACAAGATGTTGAGGGGTCTGGATAGGGTGGACTCTCAGAGGCTATTTCCAAGGGCTGAAATGGTTGCTACGAGAGGACACAGGTTTAAGGTGCTGGGGGGTAGGTACAGGGGGGATGTCAGGGGTAAGTTTTTCACTCAGAGGGTGGTGGGTGAGTGGAATCGGCTGACGTCGGTGGTGGTGGAGGCAAACTCGTTGGGGTCTTTTAAGAGACTTCTGGATGAGTACATGGGATTTAATGGGATTGAGGGCTATAGATAGGCCTAGAGGTGGGGATGTGATCGGCGCAACTTGTGGGCCGAAGGGCCTGTTTGTGCTGTGGCTTTCTATGTTCTATGTTCTATAATCATAGAATCATAGAAACCCTACAGTGCAGAAGGAGGCCATTCGGCCCATCGAGTCTGCACCGACCACAATCCCACCCAGGCCCTACCCCCACATATTTACCCGCTAATCCCTCTAACCTACGCATCCCAGGACTCTAAGAGGCAATTTTTAACCTGGCCAATCAACCTAACCCGCACATCTTTGGACTGTGGGAGGAAACCGGAGCACCCGGAGAAAACCCACGCAGACACGAGGAGAATGTGCAAACTCCACACAGACAGTGACCCGAGCCAGGAATCGAACCTGGGACCCTGGAGCTGTGAAGCAGCAGTGCTAACCACTGTGCTACCGTGCCGCCCATAATGGTAATTAAAGACAGGAGAAATTACCACAGAATAAAGAATTGGCAGAAACATTAAATAAATAGTGTCTGTTTTCACAGAAGGCAACAAATAGAGGATCTAGAGGGCTGCCTGTCCCTCTGTATGCATGAGAGAGAGACATGGAGAACGTACAGCTGACACCTCAAGTCCCTGGAGAAATATCACCAATGTGCCTCGTCTTTAATGACCATAAGACATAGGAGCAGAATTAGGCCACTCGGCCCATCGAGTCTGCTCCGCCATTCAATCACGGCTGATATTTTTCTCATCCCCATTCTCCTGCCTTTTCCCCATAACCCTTGACCCCCTTAATCAATCAAGAACCTATCTATCTCTGTCTTAAAGACACTCAATGACCTGGCCTCCACAGCCTTCTGTGGCAAAGAGTTCCACAGATTCACCACTCTCTGGGTCAAGAAATTCCTCCTCAAGATTGGTGGAGTAGTGGATGAGGTGGAGGGCTGTTGTAGGCTGCAAAGAGACATAGATAGGATGCAAAGCTGGGCTGAAAAATGGCAAATGGAGTTTAACCCTGATAAATGTGAGGTGATTCATTTTGGTAGGTCTAATTTAAATGTGGATTACAGGGTCAAAGATAGGGTTCTGAAGACTGTGGAGGAACAGAGAGATCTTGGGGTCCATATCCACAGATCTCTTAAGGTTGCCACTCAAGTGGATAGAGCTGTGAAGAAGGCCTATAGTGTGTTAGCTTTTATTAACAGGGGGTTGGAGTTTGAGAGCCATGGGGTTATGCTGCAACTGTACAGGACCACATTTGGAATATTGTGTGCAGTTCTGGTCACCTCACTATAAGAAGGATGTGGAAGTGCTGGAAAGAGTGCAGAGGAGATTTACCAGGATGCTGCCTGGTTTGGAGGGTAGGTCTTATGAGGAAAGGTTGAGGGAGCTAGGGCTGTTCTCTCTGGAGCGGAGGAGGCTGAGGGGAGACTTAATAGAGGTTTATAAAATGATGAAGGGGATAGATAGAGTGAACGTTCAAAGACTATTTCCTCGGGTGGATGGAGCTATTACAAGGGGGCATAACTATAGGGTTCGTGGTGGGAGATATAGGAAGGATATCAGAGGTAGGTTCTTTACGCAGAGAGTGGTTGGGATGTGGAATGGACTGCCTGCAGTGATAGTGGAGTCAGACACTTTAGGAACATTTAAGCGGTTATTGGATAGGCACATGGAGCACACCAGGATGATAGGGAGTGGGATAGCTTGATCTTGGTTTCAGATAAAGCTCGGCACAACATCGTGGGCCGAAGGGCCTTTTCTGTGCTGTACTGTTCTATGTTCTATCTCTGTTTTAAAGGATCGTCCCTTTAGCCTGAGCTTGTACCCTCTGGTTCTAGTTTTGCCTGCTAGTGGAAACATCCTCTCCATGTCCACTCTATCCAGGCCTCACACTTTCCTGTAAGTTTCAATAAGATCCCCCCCTCATCCTTCTAAACTCCAACGAGTACAGACCCAGAGTCCTCAACCGTTCCTCATACGACAAACTCTTCATTCCAGGGATCAATCTTGTGAACCTCCTCTGGACCCTTTCCAAGGCCAGCATATCCTTCCTTAGATATGGTGCCCAAAACTGCTCACAATACTCCAAAGGGGATCTGACCAGAGCCATATACAGCCTCAGAAGTACATCCCTGCTCTTGTATTCTAGCCCTCTCGACATGAATGCTAACATTGCATTTGCCTTCCTAACTGCCGACTGAATCTGCATGTTAACCTTAAGAGAGTCTTGAACAATGACTCTCAAGTCCCTTTGTGTTTCTGATTTCCTAAGGATTTTCCCATTTAGAAAATAGTCTATGCCTCCATTCCTCCTTCCAAAGGGCATAACCTCACACTTTTCCACAGTGTATTCCAACTGCCACTTCTTTGCCCACGCTCCTAACCTGTCCAAGTCCCTCTGCAGCTACCCTGCTCCATCAATACTATCTGTTCCTCTACATATCTTCGTATCATCTGCAAACTTAGCAACAGTGCCTTCAGTTCCTTCCTCCAAATCGTTTAATGTACAGTGTGAAAAGTTGTGGTCCCAGCACTGACCCGAGGCACACCACTAGTCATCGACTGCCATCCTGAAAAAGACCCCTTTATCCCCACTCTCTGCCTTCTGCCAGTCAGCCGATCCTCTACCCATGCCACGATCTTGCCCTCAACACCATGGGCGCTTAACTTATTTAATAGTCTTCTATGCGGTACCTTGTCAAAGGCCTTCTGGAAATTTAAATAAATCACATCCACTGGTTTTCTTTTATCTAATTTTCTTGTTACCTCCTCAAAGAACTCGAACAGATTTGTCAGACATGACCTCCCCTTGACAAAGCCGTGCTGACTTGGTCCAACTTTATCATGCACTTCCAAGTATTTCCAAGTGGCATTTAGGATGGGTGCTCCAAAGTCAATGATCTCCCCAGACCTGCATCCCCACGAGTGAGGCACTGGTTATAGTCCATCAGCTGTGATAGGTAGGCCACATCATCCATATTCCTGAATCAAGACTCTCAAATCAATCCAAGTTTCGTCACAGTTACCAGGACGGCAGAGGTAATGCTTCAGGGCATCCTCAAAGCCACCCTGAAAATATGCAACATCACTATCTGTTTGAAGGACACAATGGCCTGCCCAATAAGTAGTAGTTGGCAAAAGGTTTCAAAACCTGCTGCTTGACCTGGACCAGCATTGTAGGTTCAGAAGTGTAGACTGTCTAGCTGTAAGCCACAGATACAGCCCTTCTCTTTGGTACACAATAAAGGGTATGTGCTGACAGGAAACTGGTGCTTGGGTGAATTACTGCACCACTGATGTTTTGCTCAAGACCGCCCAAATTGAAGAAGCATTCACGAAGGTGCAAACCATTTTGTGTCTTCGGTAACACATGTGGAGGTCAAGCACAAATAGCGGCGAAAGCAGCGTCCCAAAATCAGAGCTTCCCACCCACCAACCTCATCAAACACTATCTCCTCCATCTGTGGCACAATGTGCGGATCCAGCATTGGACTTTTTGGTCACCTTTTGGACCCAAAACCCAAGTGGAAGAAAGTTGTCCTCAGTCCTTGGGGACTGTCCAAGACCGGGGGGGGGGGGGGGGGGGGATCATTGAGGCCTCAGCTATTTACAGCCTAAATTAATGGCTGATCAAAGATAAAGAGAGAAATGCATCTAAGTTTATTGATGATACAAAGCTAGGCAGGGATGTACGCTCTTAGGAGGCCACATATATAATATATGGGTTAAGCAAGTGGGCAGACAGGACATAATGTGGGGACATGTGAAATTATTCACTTTGGTAGTAAAAGTAGAAAATCCAAATATATTTTATAAGGCATGAATCATGTAAATATTGATATTCAGATGGACTTGGGTGTACAGGTACAAGGAACACAAAGTTATCAGGTAGGTGCAGCAAGCAATTAGGAAGGTAAATGGCATGCAAGCCTTCATTGCAAGGAGATTGGAATACATGAGTATGCAAGTCTCGCTACAATTGTACAGGGCTTCAGTGATGAGACCACAATTAGAACAATGCACAGTTTTGGTCTCCACAGAAGGCAAGACCTATTTGCCTTGCAGGCAGTACACTAAAAGTTCACTGGACCGGGTCCTGGCATGAGAGATTGCATAAATTGGGCCAATACTCTGGACTGATTTTTCCAAGAGGAAAAGATTCTGATGGGGCTCAACAAGATAGATAGAGGTTGGTATCCGTGACTAGTGGGCCAAGAACACATGGAATCAGTTTTAATATAAAGGGCTGATTATTTAGGACTGAGATGAGGGGGCATTTCTTCACTTGGAGGGTTGTGCATCTTTGGAATGGTCTATCTCAGAGTTTTGTGAACGCTCCATTGTTGAGAATATTGAAGACTGAGATTGATATATTTTTGGTCTCTCAGGGAATCAAGAGATATGGTGAGCGGGCAGAAAGTGGAGTTCAGGAAGAAAACCAACCATGACTATATTAAATGGTGGAGGAGGCTTGAGTGGAAGCAGCTCAAGGGGCTGAATGATCTACCTTCTGCTCCTATTTGTTATGTTCTGACTTCAGATAAAATTTCGAAATGGAAGTCTTACAGTTCAATCATAACTCAGTTTCTTAAAAATGGATTCCTACACTGCCTTAATTGGAGAATTAAGTTGTTATAAACAACCAATTTGCTATTAAACATCGCTAGCTTTGAGATTTGTGACTTATTTACAATCACATTTACAATTTAGATTTGTCTTCCATGATCTGCTATGGCTTTTCTGCAAGGTGCATCAAAAGCCACAACAGCTCATGGAAGACAAATGTAAATTGTAAATGTTGATCTAGATAGATTTTTGCTAGCATCATCTGCACTGGCTCTGTGGGTGATGCTAGAAAAAATCTATTTAGATCAACCCATCAAAAACTCAATATGCATGCACTTACTGTCAACTTAAACTTTTCACTAATTCCAGCCTCAGTGAAGGTATATGGTACACTCTCTAAAGCAGAATAGTGCAATTAATTAATTAAAAAATATATAGTTACACTTACATAGCATATTTAATGATCACAGATCATCCAAGAGAATTTTGCAGACCATGAAGCACTTCTGAAGTGCAGTCATTGTTGAAATGTGGAAAACACAGCAGTCAATTTGGGCATGGCGAGTTCCCACAGTGACATGAGAATGACCAAATAATCTGCGTTCTGTTTTTGTGATTTTGTTGAGGGACAATATTGGCCAGGACACCAGGAATAACTGTCCTACTCTTTTTCAAAATTGTGCCCCAAGGTGTTTTACATCCATCTTATAGAGCAGATGTAGCAGTGGTTTAAAATCTCAACCAAAAGACTGTTAACCTGCAACACTGTCAATACTACACTGGAGCTTTCAATACAAGTGGGAATGAAACCTTTTGAGTCAGAGGTTAAGTTCTACCAACAGAACCACTGCAAACATGTACATTTTATTGTAACTATATTATATTAACCTGCTATACCCAGTATCTCTTTCACAAATGTAATTGGTCAATTCCAAATTTAGAGCCTGGAGCAGGAGTTAGCCTCTTTCACATCTTATTCAAAAACTCTGAAGCAGTCCATGTTCAGATGCTGGACAATATAGGCTTGAGCTGACAAGTGGCAAGTAACATTCGTGCCACACAAATGCCAAGCAATGACTTTCACCAATAAGAGACACTCTAACCAGTGCCCCTTGACATTCAATGGTGTTACCATCCTTGAGGTTACCATTGACCAGAAACTCAACTGGACTCACCACATAAACACAGTGGCTACAAGAGCAGGTCAGAGGCGAGGAATACTGCAGTGAGTAACTCACCTCCTGACTCCCCAAAGCCTAGCTACCATCTACAAGGCACAAGTGAGGAGTGTGATGGAATACTCCCCACTTGCCTGGGTGGATGCAGCTCCAATAACACTCAAGAAGTTTGACATTATCCAGGACAAAGTGGCCCGCTTGATTGGCACCACATCTACAAACATTCTATCTCTCCACCACCGATGCTCAGTAGCAGCAGTGTGTACTATCTCCAAGATGCACTGCAGCAATTCACCAAAGATCCTTAGACAGCACCTTCCAAACCCACGGCCACTTACATCTAGAAGGACAAGGGTAGCAGACACATGGGAACACCACAACCTGCAAGTTCCCCTCCAAGCCATTCATCATCTTGACTTGGAAATATATCGCCATTCCTTCACAGTCGCTGGTTCAAAATCCTGGAATTCCCTCCCTAATGGCATTGTGGGTCAACGCACAGCACATGGACTGCAGCGATTCAAGAAGGCAGCTCACCACCACCTTCTCAAGGGCAACTAGGGATGGACAATAAATGCTGGCCAGCCAGCAACGCCCATGTCCCACAAATGAATTTTTAAAAATTGGTTTCCGCCTATTGTGGATTGCGCTCAGAAAAAGAAAACTGAATTACTCACAATATGACTTGAGCAATTTTGATAAAACAAAGTTGCAGCTTTTTTAAAAACATAACTTCACTCTGAATTAAGTGCATTTGAGCTAAAAGGCACAGAGTTTGGACATTTCTGTGCATCACTTTACCAAATTTTGACAGTTTGGAAAATCATCTGATCTACATTTGCAATCACTTTGTGGTTTCCTGTGGACAGCAGATAGTCCACTGTGGACAGCACATTCAATCCTGAGGTTTGATGGAACTTGTGCCATTCCAAGCCAAATATGCAAATATATAGAATTATATCCTTTGTTGAAATTAATGTTAGCATTGAGTGGTTCATGAAAATAAGCAGATCACAAAAATCACACCTTTTGCAATGCACTAGGTGATTGTTAATGTTTGTCCGGTGGAGACTAGTAGTAGAGCTGGTTACTTTATCTTAGCCTTTGTATAAACCGTACTTGAATTCTTTTGAGTTAATTTACAAAGTCACAGATAGAACGGTTGAAAGTCTAAAATTATCAAGGCATGATATGATAAAGAACAAAACTGGTTGTAATCAGTCATCTGGAACGTATGCTATTTCTGAAGCAGGAAATTAATCAACTCTTACAATATGGCCACATGGTTCTGCAAAAGGAATAAGATGGATTTTAATGGGATTGGTATGTTAAATCAGGTCTGGCTGCTTAGTCAACTTTGATTTTACCTTCACAACAGGAGCCAGCCATTGCCTGAGGCCCTTCATTTTCCCCCATCTGATAAAATGAGACAATTAAAATATACATGGCCCAGTGGCACATCAAAACAACACACTTGCACTGAACGGAGGCAAGATAAAAAAAACTGTTGCAAAAGGAGCCATTATTTTGTTAACAACCCTCAGCATTCAGACCCTTACTGGTTTTGGTCAATGTTAATACAGTGGTAACCCGCACAGTTGGCAATGCTCATTGATTCATGAGGTCTTCTGTCTTTGCACGACATTGTTATTTTTTTTGAAAACGATGCATTATATAGGCAGGCTAGCCCCTGGCTAACATATTTTTTTAAAACTGCTTTCAATGCAGTATACACATCAACCTCAGAACCATTGATTGAAGTCTGGCATGGCAATCTAGTAACTGGGAAACAATTATTGATGAATGGCTCCTCTTGTCCCTGTTCTAAGGCTCAGAAACTGCACACAAATTGTTTAAATTACACAAACTGGTGATAAATCATGTTTGTGCAATAGGTCATGATGGAAACCTAGATCATGTTGTCTTGGTGATACAGTGGATTAGAACAATGTCCTTTTACCTCAAGGGCCTGGGTTCAATCAGCCCACATTGATTTCAAAGAAAGTCTCCAGTCTGTTGTCTCTAATAGCCTTAAGTGAAATAAGTCTGCTAGTTCCTTCTAAGCACTGGCCACAGCACATATTTGATTTTAGTTAAGTACTAAGTGGTTCTAAATTGTGGACCACCCTCTGTTGCTGTTGGATAACTAATGTGTCAGATGGAAACCACCGGTACAGTACAGAATGCTCTATGAAGTGTGAATATTGGTGGGACGGAGCCTTTACTCTGCAGATGTTTGCCAACATTGTGTGTCAACTTTCCATAGGTAATGGTCTTGATGAACATACGGTCAAACCTAATCAATGCTCCAAACAAAAAAAATTGAATTTGATATTCTGGGGTTCAATGCAATCACTTGAAATTCATGGCCTGTTGCACCACCCACCACAGACTTGAGGGTCCAAAGGATCATCATATATAAAAGGCCCAATTGACAGTCTACTGATATTTCCACATTTGCTTACTCCACCCCAATGACAAAGGCACTGCAATATTAATCAAATTGCTTCCAAGTTACTTAATAAAAGCAAAGCAATGTGGTGATATAAACAGGGCCTAGTTTTAAGGCTGATAAAATTGGATATCCTAAATTAAAGAATTGGGCATTTTGAAATCAAACACAGTCACACCTCAGGCAGGCCAATTGTACAATACACAAATGTGTCTGGGCCTGACCCATCAACCACCCATCAAAGGTCGTTACACTCTACTTGAGACTTAGCAGGAGATCATGGCACCTCATTGAAATGCATCGGTCTATTGTTAGAAGCCCAGATCAGGCCAGACTTTCTGTCACCAAGAGATCCTGTAGAAACCTTACCTGATAACAAGTTCAACAGCATGGAGATGGACACCTGGGGGGCGGACCCTGGTGTCCTGTCAGGCAGACATCAAGAAACCTACTGGGTATTGGAACCCCCTTCTGGCCAGAAGCCAGAGAAGTTTCTGGAAAGGCAAGCAGGCTGGGGATAAAGGGACACACTCAGAGGCACACTGCAGCCAAGACTCGACAGGGGAGACAGCCGTGACCATTCGGAAGACTGACCAGAGAAGGAAGGAAGGAAGAAGCGGCCATCGAGACTCACCTTCGTGACGACAGACCAGAGGGACTCAGAGAATCGGGCCTGCAGTTTAACCAAGCCATCTTTACGGGTAGTATACTTGAAACTGGGGTATGCTCTCGTTTTATGTGGGTAATCTAAGGGTTAATAGTGTTATTATTAATAAACTTGTTGAACCTTTACTTGTGTTTGTCCTTTGTCCACCTTGCAAATAAGGGCACCGGGGTAAAACCTTGGAGTAAGTAAACTGGTTGAAAGTATCTGAGAATTAACAGATACAACAGCAAGCTTTATGTAGGGTTGCTAGGTGAGTATTGAAACAAATGGCCAGTTTTCCCACTCCCTGCCACAAAGAATTGTATAAATTCTATCTGAGAAAGTTGCTGTTTATCACATGATGCTGGGTTGGTAAAAACCTTTACTCAATCATAGTTTGCATGATCTGAGTGAAGAAATATACAAGGCCAATAAGGATCCTATACTGAAAACCATCAGTGCTGCCCAAACTTCATCCCAAAGGGCCCTCCATAGTGCATGCAAAGAGCCCATACGGAGACATACAGAACAAATTCTCAGGTGCATCCTCCAAGTTCAATGCCTCACCAAGTTTTCAGTTAAGGACATATGTCCATAATAGCCAAGAAACACATCTTGAATCCAATCTCAACCTCAGAAGGGCACTCCTTACATGGCCAAGACGACATTTCAATTGTCCAACTTTTGACATGCTTAACACACTGATTCTACAAGTACTAATCTGGCCTCTACTTGCATCCTCCCTAGGATAACTGCAACCCCCACAGGATCAACCACATTCTATCATTCCATGACAAACCATAGATAACTTCTGTTGTGAAGTGCTGCCCTGCATCTGATGTAGCCAAAGAAGTTGAGTTATCATAGAAACCCTACAGTACAGAAAGAGGCCATTCGGCCCATTGAGTCTGCACCGACCACAATCCCACCCAGGCCCCACCCCCATATCCCTACATATTTTACCCACTAATCCCTCTAATTTACGCATCCCAGGACACTAAGGGGCAATTTTAGCATGGCCAATCAACCTAACCCGCACATCTTTGGACTGTGGGAGGAAACCAGAGGAAACCCACGCAGACACGAGGAGAATGTGCAAACTCCACACAGACAGTGACCCAAGCCGGGAATCAAACCCAGGTCCCTGGAGCTGTGAAGCAGCAGTGCTAACCACTGTGCTACCGTGCCGCCCCTCCTTAGTTCAATTAATCAAGAGGTGACCCTCTTACCTTCAGCTGACCCTCAGCTTACTTCTGTAAATAGAATCCTTGACAGCACACTAATAGAAAAAACGAAAGAATTTGGGACAAAAATTCTAAATTTCATTAACCTGTTTACTTTGCTTTAAAGGGTTTCAGTTGGGGAAATTTCTGTGTTGACATCAACTGCAACATTTCTTCTTTTGACAAAATACAATTTCACATGAACTTAATGTTCAACCTCAAAGTTGATCTGAATGTCAGTTTAAAATACAAGCCTTTAAATCTTGGGAACAGAAGTTGTAATCCAACTTCAAGTTGCAGAGAATTGTTGCAAATGTACAGGATTTAGTATTTCATCAAAATACTGCACTTGACTAAATCAGATTTTTGTTCTTTTGATGGGAGAGAAGGGTAGAGAGAGGGAGACGAATCATTTATGTCTCACCATACCACCTATATTAATGCAGTTAGTTTAATTTCAGATTGTTTTAGAATAAGGAAGGTTGATGGATATTTGCAATTTATCTCAAATATGGCACCACAACTGTGAGCAACACTTCCTTTCAAAAAAAACAAACCAACGGTAATGGAAAATCAGTAGAAGGTGGGGACATCAATATACGATGCTTGGATATTACACAACACTGCAACAAATGGGCAATTATATATGTCAGCTCTGATTCTTTAACATGTTATCACTATTAGCCCATAATTCTCAAATCATTTAATCGTGACATACACTTGCTGTAAAAAAAATCTTCAACGACCTTGGAAGGTGACACAGAAATTGCTCTTGGCAAGTTCAATTCAAGTTATAATAATGAAGAGTCAATGAAACTCACATAAAACTCATTTACCTGCAGCCATCAATAACATTTGTATTTATGAGCTTTAAATAGCCATTGCCTGACTTATGAGTTAGTGCAAGATATTTCGGTTTTCTGATTTTTCATACTTTGATGATACCCCTGAAAATAATTGGCACAGCAGAAAGATAAACTGCATAATAATAGCATCCTGCTGAGTAACTCTGCTGAATAAATTTCCTTTGTAGCTTTCGAAATATAAACTGACAATTTTACCTTTCCTTTCTCTCGTTCATTCCCACATCTTGCAAGTTGCAGACAAGAGGAAGAAATGGAAAAAGAACAAGGCAAAGAAAAAGTTCCTCATGAGATTTAATAATTTTAACACAAATAAGGCACTGAAATTAAAAGAATCATACCTTGATACAGAAGAGGAGATAGCAATTTGACCCATCGTAAAGCTTTCCAATTTCTCCCACTACCCTACTCTTTCCCAATATCCGATTGTCCTCTGAAAATTGCAATGTGTTAACAGAGGATACAAATGGTGAAAAACAAGCTCAGTTAAAAAGAAACACTGGCTGGATGGCGGCATATTTGCATTGCAACTTGGCATAGATGTGCCACGGAACCATTAATCCAAAGTCTAAGAGTAGAACAATACACAGAAATTCCAATTTTCCAGTAGGTGGAATTGTTTTGCTGTTCCTGTAGCTCTGGGACGGGTCTCAGAATGGTCCAAATTTGCAGTCACAGCAGCTTATTACCCACTCCATTTCAATGGAAATGGTCCATTCAGCTATGCAAGTGAAGATGACAACTCAAGAAATTAAAAACTGATATGCCCATAGCTTTTTCAGGAATAGGTCTACTTTGAATAGAAAGTATTTACATAGACTTTCTTTGCAGTTGGCTATTAACAGTGATGCAACGTGGCTGATCTATTGATCAGAACAAAACAATGTATATTCTGATGTAATGAGCCAGCAAACAGCAAATTTAAAAATATATACTACAAAATTTACTTGGCAAAGAACACACACCATCAATGCACACCATCTTCATTTTCACAGCAGCATGATTGAAAATGATTTGAGGATTCATTTTTGCAATACAAGACTTTTTTCTGTCAACTCTTCAAATACGCATGTTGCTTCATGTTTCTCAAATTCAACCAACAGCTATTACCTCTTTTTCTTCTGGAACTTCAAATAACCACCCTAAATGCTCTCCCTTCTACCTACATAATCTGTGATGAAATCAAGCTCAGTCTAACTCTCTTGTCTAGGATTCCTAGGATCTCCAAATTGTGAAACATCTACCTCTCACCATAAGAATCCAAGTTCATTGCTGCCTAATCACGGTTTTGTTCAGTCACATCATCTTCTCTCCCTTTCTATTACAGGTCTTGGCCCTCAAATTCAACTCAATTCTTATTATCCATTCAGAAATTCATTGTAAATACAATTTTCGCTCATCAAAAATTGCACAACAAATAACCAACAATAAAAAATGAAAACTACATGACAATGAGCAATCCCATGTTGCTGCAATGCAGTTCCACCTTATCCCTAGGGACACAGGCAATACACAAAAAAATCCTCTCTTTGGCAAAAGAGTTGGGAGAGAGCGATAAAAGGTGAAAGCTTTTGAGGAAGGCTAAGGTGGAAATGTAAAAAGCAATGAATGCACACAATTGTGCAATCCCTGATAATCAACAAAGGCTTGAGCTTCCTCCCTTTTTCCACGGCCTTCATAGAACCGTAGAAAAGTTACAGTGCAGAAAGAAGTCATTTGCTGTGTTTGCGCCGGCCAAGAAGAGAAGAAACTAGCCACTCTTTTTAATCCCATTTACCAGCACCTGGTCCATAGTCTTGCAGGTTATAGCACTTCAAATGCAGATCCACTGTGTGCAAGGATACAGGTAGGCGGTGGGTCATGCTGACACAAAAGGAATGCTGCAAAAGGTGCGCTGACTTTGGTTCCGGCTTTTCCACAATACTCATGGGCCTCACCCTGCCAGGTTTGTTAATGGTGCCCCATCTGCCCCAGAGGTGGACACCCCTAGTGTTGTACAAGGCTGAAGCCAGGGATTCTGACAATGAGGACTGCTGGACCAAGGAGGGGAGGTTCTGCTAGGTGTCTCAGCTCTTCCTGTTTCTGCTTAAGGTGATTGTAAGAGGAGGAGAAGGTTCCGTCACCCCTCCAGGTGGTGGGGCAATCAGACAGAGTTGTGGGGGACCTGCCCCTAGCCTGCCCTGGTGACTTCTGCCAGGGCTCCATGACTTTAGGGAGCATGTCACAGCCAGAGGGCCAGCACCAATGGAAGAGGCCACACTTCAGAAGGTTTTATAGAAAATCACAAAGGACATTTTTTAGAAGATTGATCAGAAAAGAGTACAATTTAAACCAAAGTGTGAATCAGAAACAGTTTTAGATCAGCATTCCTTATTTGAGATAAGTGTCAGCTGAAATACAAGTTGTCAGAAAAATGTGTTCTTGTTGTACTACCGTAATATCTACTGATAAAATTATCCCTATACAAATCAAATCGGTTCTTAAAACATAATTTTCATGGACTAGTAATCAAAGTTCTTTTTGTTGGAGACAAGAATCAGAACGGTGAAACAATCTGTACAAAGTTGGAGACATTACAGAAGCATACTACTCTCAATTTACAGTAAAACAAATCTGATAAAACTGCATTATTTTCCCTGCATGAAGACTGTTTAATCTTCTCTCCATCACGATTTTAAAACAGACTGATGTCTAGAAAAGATAAAACCAGTAACCCATTAAACACAGAAGTGCTAATTTGCTATGTAATAAAATGTATATATGGCTTTAAAGTCTGAAACAATTTTAGGAACAGTAGCAGTCGATTGCGTTGGTCTTTGCTCAACAGGTATTAATGACTCTGCATGGGAGATGTCCCTCAAAATGGTTTCTGGACCTTTTAGCTGAAAAGATTATTAGAATGCTTACCAGCTGAATTATTTTTCTTCTTTTCAAACAAATGATTAAAACTATAAAGTGATGATTACTACAGATCATTAATGGACTAGCCAATTGTGTGGCGTTCCAATTTGAAAATGATAATAGTTCCTGCTAAGTTAGAGATTGGGTCAATATATATCATTCACCTCACCTGACAGAAATTAGATTATTTAATTTCTGAAGACATGTTGTTAAAAAGATTCAGTTCTGGGTCAAGTGCTCTTCATCAGAGATGCTGTGTTTGAATGGGATCATTTTGCCTACTCAAATGTTCATTATTATATCTAATAACATTATTCCAAGAGTAGAGAATGCCCTGGCCAACATTCCTCCCTCAACCATAACCACTAATTATTTATTTGTTTCACTGCTGTTTGAGGAATATTGCGGTGTACAAAATGGCTGCCAATTTTCCTCATCAGTATAGCATTGGATTTCAAAGTAATTGATTGCATTTTTGAAGTGACAAGGTACTGAACAAAATGGAAGTCAATTAACTAATACTTTGTAAACAAAAATCATTGAATGCTTATCAACAATCGAAACATATTTGGTCTCTCTTTGGTGGCATAAATTGATCTTTTTCTGGTTGGCAGGATGTGACAAATGGTGTGCTACAGGGATCAGGGCTGAGGTCTCAACTTTTAACAATTAATGTAAATGACTGGGGTGAAGGGACTGAATGCATGTCTGCTAAATTTGCTGATGACACAAAGATAAGTAGGAAAGTAAATTGTAAAAAGGATCGAAGGAGACTAACCAAGGGACATAGATAGGTTGCGATTGGGCAAAACTCTGGCAAATGGAGCCTAATGTGGGCAAATGTGAAACTGTCCTTTTTGGTAGGAAGAATAAAAAAAATCATCCAAATGATGAGAGATTGCGGAGCTCTGAGATTCAGCAAGATCTTCGATAAGGTTCCTCATGGCAGGCTGATACAGAAGGTGAAGTCATATGGGATCCAAGGTGAGCTGGTAGGATGGATACAAAACTGGCTTGGGCATAGAAAGCAGAGAGTAGCAGTGGAAGGATACTTTTCTAACTGGAGGTCTGTGACAAGCGGTATTCCATAAGGATCAGTGCTGGGTCATGTGTTGTTCATAATATATATAGAAATGATTTGGAGGAAAATGTAGGTGGTCTGATTAGATTAAATTTTCAGATGATACAAAAATTGGGGGAGTAGCAGATAGTGAGGAGGATTGTCAGAGGATAGAGCAGGATATAAATTGGCTGGAGACCTGGGCCAAAAGATGGCAGATGGAATTTAACCCGGACAAATGTGAGGTGATGCGATTTGGAAGCTCGACTGCAGAAGGAAAGTAAACAGTAAATGGTAGAGCCATTAGAAATATTAGCATACAGAGTGGATCTGCATGCCTAGATCCTAGTTCCCTGAAGGTGGCAACTCAGATGGACAAGGTGGTCAAGAAGGCGTATGGCATGCTGGCCTTCATGGGTTGGGGTGTTGAGTATAGGAATTGGAAAATCATGTTGCGGTTGTGTCAGACTTTGGTTAGGCCGCATTTGGAGTATTGTGTACAATTCTGGTCGCCACTCTACCGGAAGGATGTTGATGCATTGGAAAGGGTGCCGAAGAGATTTACCAAGATGTTGCCTGGTTTGGAGGATATGGACTATGAAGAAAGGTTGAACAAACTTGGATTGTTTTCACTGGAGCGTTGGAGGATGAGGGGGGACCTGATAGGGGTTTACAAGATTATGACAGGCTTGGATAGAGTGGATAGTCAGAGTCTTTTTCCCAGGTTCGAAGAGTCAATTACTCGGAGGCATAGGTTGAAAGTGAGGTGGGGGGGAAGTTTAAAAGAGATGTAAGGGGCAAGTTTTTCATACAGAGGGTGATGAATGCCTGGAACGCGCTGCCGGAGGAGGTGGTGGAAGCAGATTCTATAACAACATTCAACAAGCGTCTGGATAGATAAAATGAATAGACAGGGAATAGAGGGATGTGGACCATGTAGAGGCAAGAAAATATTAGATTAGAGAGGCATCTGTGTTGGCACAGACTTGGTGGGCCGAAGGGCCTGTTTCTGTGTTGTACTGTTCTTTGTTTTGTTCTCATCTGGGTGATCTAGTGCATGAATCACAAAAGGCTAGTATGCAAGTGCAGCAAGCATTTAGGAAAGTTAATAGAAAGTTAACATTTATTGAGAGAGGAACTAATTACAAAAGTAGAGAGTTTAGAGAGTTTCTATGATTCTATGATGATTCAGTTGTATAGGGCATTGCTGAGATCACATCTGAAGTAGTGTGCACAGTATTGGTCTCCTTATTTAAAAGATGTAAATACATTAGAAGCAGTTCAGAGAAACTTTACTAAACTATCAGAAATGGGTGGCTTGTCTTGCAAGGAAAGGTTGCAGAGGTTAGGTTTGTATCCATTAGAGTTTAAAAGAATGAGTTGATTTGATCAAAACCTTTCAGATTCTGAGGTGATGTGGAGATGCCGGTGTTGGACTGGGGTGGACACAGTGAGAAGTCTCACAATACTAGGTTAAAGTCCAACAGGTTTATTCGTTGGCACAAGCTTTCAGAGCGCTGCTCTTCATCAGGTGAGTGAATGCTGTGGGGTATTGAGGGGTTTCTGAGATTCTGAGGGGTATTAACAGAATAACGAGAGGATGCTTCCTCTTGTCGGAAAATCTAGAACTAGGGGTCAGTGTTTAAAAGTAAGCAGTTGCTCATTTAAGACAGATGAGGAGAATTTTTTCTGACGGTTGTAAGTCTCTGGAACTCACTTCCTAAAAAGACAGTGGAAGCAGAGTCTTTGAATATTTTTAAGGCAGAGCTAGAAATATTCTTGATTAACAAGGGGGTGAAATGTTATGGGGGTAGGCAGGAATGCGGGGTTGAAGTTACAAGCAGATTGACCATGATTTTACTGAATGGCAGAGCAGGCTCGAGGGGCCAAGTGGTCTAGTCCTGCTCCTATTTCATGTGGACCAACCAGGTGCTTTTAGATGCTGTAAATCACATGGCGTTCCTTACAAAATCAGAAGAAAGCGAGTTTTCTCTCAGCATTTGTTACAATGTAGGTATAGTTTGGCAGATGTGCAGCTTTTGGAGCTGATGAAGCACCATCTTGTGATTTACATGTGCAGCTGCAGGCATAACAGCATATCACAGAATGGTGACGTCCAAAAAAAGGTGTATGTAGTTTAATACACTGTAGCCATTTTAAGGTATTTTGATACAGCGCTGTCATCAGGTTCTTAATAAAACTACTTTGACATTAAAAATAAAACAGCACAAGACCATGACTTGCAATTTCTTTGAAACAAACAGAAAAAGTGCGGATTATTTTTAAACCCCTCCAGCTTGACCCCACACAAAACTCGCATTCATTTTTCATGGTGTTCCAAAGTGGTCGCAGTACTTATGCTCATTATGTTTTTTTAAACATGTAATTACTTGATACTATTAAAAGCAAGATTTAAAACTTACATGGACTATAATGCAAGCTACATCAATGTGCTGTTACAATCTGGAGAGTAGGACTTAGCACACAAGCAGAAAGAGGACAGAGTATAGAGATCCCTGCAGCAAAAATTGTTGTTCCTGAATAAAAGAATGGATTAAAATAATGCACTTATGGTCACTTAAAAGTAATTTCAATACACTACATAAACATTAAGATTGCTGCACATCACTGCAAACTATTGCCGTCAATTACTAGTTCAATAAAAATGCTACGTTCAGAATGTTTCACTAGACGTGGAGAAGGTCATTATGAAAGAATCCATGTATTCCTATCATATCCAATTGTATAATTCTCTAGGGTGCAAGATATCATTTGAAAATTCATGTACATATATCACTTAACTGATTAAGTACAACACAAAGAAAGAATTTAGACAAAACTAAATCAAGATACGAAAGTTGGACAAAAATACACAACCAGAAATCTAGCAAGGCAGCTTCTACTGCCATCTAGATTGCAAGAAATTAATATTTATTTTCTTGCACAGAGAAAATAGTTATTACACACTGAAAATGTTGAATTATCACTAGTTTAAGAATTACCATAGATAATAAACAGATGATGACAGAATGGCAGAATTATAAGCTCTGCAAACTGTTAATGGACTCAATATTACATTACAGGAGTTTGCCGGTCTGCTCGCCAGAGAGCAAGCGGCTAGCACACATTTCATCAAAACAAACCCTGCAGAACGCGTAGCAGTACAAAGACGGAAATAGCAACAGCTTATCAACGCAGACAAATGGGTCTGTTATCAGACACAGACCACCTCGCTCCAACCATTAATCACAATTACCCGCACTCATTCCATCCTGGCTAACAGCGACAGGTGGCAATACCCAATTTCCAGCTACTTCAGATCGAGAAAACAGCACAATATCCCCAGCTGAGGGGGCCTGCCTGCATTTATTTCTTTCACCCCTTTTCAAAAAAGCTCAGTTTATTTCCTTAGAATGGTATTAACCCCAACCTATAACCTTGCCGTCAGATAAGACTACCCTTTCCCCCAATCGACAAATCCTGCCTCCGATCACTTTATATTTTTCTGAAATAAATTGAGTTTATGTTATTTCAGATTTGGAGCATGGATTTTATATCTACAAAAAGTCTGCTCCAAAGTATGAAAAATACCCCAAACATGCCACAATTACAAAAAGCTAGTTTCCTCATTTCATTAATTGTAGTACTGCACTTACACCAATGCTTAAATAAGTGCACTGCAGAAATCATTGAGCAAACATTTCATAAATATATCTGGTGTACTCAGGTTTGTTCTTCTTGAAGTTTGTTTATCTTTTGTGGGATGTGGGCATCACTAGCAAAGTCAGCATTCTTTGCACATCCCTAAATGAATAATGGCCTGCTCAGCCATTTCAGAGGACAGTTAAGAATCAACAACATTGCTATGGTCAGGTGTCACATACATGCCAGAGCAGATAAAAGTTTATTTATTAGTCACAAGTAGGCTTACATTAACACTGCAATTAAGTTACTGTGAAAATCCCCTAGTCGCTACACTCCAGTGGCTGTTCGGATACACTGAGGGAGAATTTAGCATGGCCAATGTACCTAACCAGCACGTCTTTCAGACTGTGGGAGGAAACCGGAGCACCAGGGGGAAACCCATATAGACATGGGGAGAACGTGCAGACTCCGCAATGTGACCCATGCCAGGAATCGAATTCGAGTCCATGGCACTGTATGACAGCAGTACTAACAATTGTGCCACTGGAGGACAACAAAGCCCTTCCTTAAAAGGACAATTAATGAACCAGATAGGTTTTTAAATGACATTTGAAGGTACTTCATGGTCACCATTACTGAGACTAGTTTTCAATTCCAGAATTATTGATCAATTTTTATTGATTGATTGAATTCAAATTCCAGCAGCTGGTGACACTTGAAAGCAGAACAATTGTTCCATTCACCAAAGAGACAAGCTCTCAACTCCAATCTCTCTCCAAAGATTTGGGCACAAGGTCTAGGTTGGCACTCCAATGCAATACTGAAGGGGTGCTGCACATTCTTTTGGATGAGATCGTAAGTCAAGACCCTGCGCCTACCCTCTCACTTGTTTGCAAAATATCTCAATTTTTCAAAGAACAACAAGAAAGTTCTCCCACAAACATAGCTGCCAATTCCCTCAACCAACATCACTAAAACAGAATATCTGGTCATGATCTCATCACTGCTTGAGGAAGCTTTCTATGATAAATTAACAGCCCTGTTTCCTGCATTCTAACACTCACTTGACTTTAAAAGTACTTCATGGTCTGTAAAAAGCTTCGGAATGTTCTCAGTAAATGCACAATATAAATGCAGGTTCTTTCCTTTTTATGCAGCAGTGAATTACACCATCATCAATAAAAGCACTGTATTTTGACAGTCCTACTGTCAATTGTTAGATACTGGTTAATCCTCAGTTTGAAAGCAGATTTGAGCTGTGTGTTTTTGTCCACTGGGAATTAAAATGAGACAGGAGAAATCTGTTCACGCATGTTTGCATATCAAGTGTTACAATTTTACATTTTCTTCGTGCCCTCTACAGACTTGTTAAATTACAATTTTTTTTGGCATTAAGGTAACTCTTTGCTCCAGTGCAGTGTACTAATTGCTACAGAAAGGCAGGAATAGGCCAAACATAACTCATTTCAGAAATCTAAGACTGAAAAAAAATGACAGGCATGAACCCCTTTATTTTGCTCGATTTCACAGGACCATAAACAAGAGGGAGAAGCTTCAGCAGGTGCAGCAGGGAATCTGCAAAACCTCTACACACAAGTTCACTGAAAGATGATTCACAGAGTTTGGAAGTTTTTAGCATGGTTCAACTGTAAACAGTAGCAGATTTTCCAAACATGGAGAAGGCAAAAGACTCAAGTTTGTAGTTTCCAATGAGCAAGAATCCAAGTTGGACTATAACACTGCATGCCACACCAAAGCACAGCACTCATCAAAAAAAAACCAGACACAAATAGGTCAAGTTTTGATTCAAAGCCACTCTAAGTTGAAGGTTCACCTGATGGGTGTATAAAACCATGCTCAACCACCGCATTAACTGAAGCAAAAAATGAAATATGCACATGACTGATTCTTTTGCTGGCAAGGAAATGTCATGTAATATTAAAATAGGACAGCATGCACAACACAAAGCAGAACAGATTTGTAGGTGGAAAAGGACAGTCATTTCAGAAGTAAGGAAACAAAAATAATTAATTAGGCTGAGTGTGCTACTTAAATATCCAGATCTACAATCATTTGGTGATGTGCAAAAATGTTAATTTCACACTTAATGACTGCAAGATCAAGTCCTGGTATGCACCAATTATGACATTACTGTTACACTAGCACCTCAGAACCAGTAATACACAGAACAAACCACAACCAGCTACATTATCATCCTGGAGTCTATGAATAACATTTACCAACAGTCAGCAGGACCACCCAAGCAATTTTTCTTTCAGACACAGATATGTACCATATGGGCAGCATAGAGCATACAACTACCTCACAATGCCAGGGACCCACGTTCTATTCCCATCCCTGTCCGAGCGGAGTCTGCACGTTCTCCCAGTCTCTGTGTGGGTTTCCTCTGGGTACCCCGGTTTCCTCCCACAGTCCCAAAGATGTGCTGGTTAGGTGCATTGGCCATGCTAAATTCTCCCTCAGGTGTACCTGAACATGCGCCAGAGTGTGGCGACTAGGGGATTTTCACAGTAAATTATTTGCCGTGTTAACGTAAGCCTACTTGTGACACTGTAAAATAAACCACGATGAAACTATACTCCATGCATTATAAAGGAACATTTAAACATGAGTCGGCTATTCAGCCTTTTGAGCATGGTCTGCAATTTACTGAGATAATGACTGATATGTCTCACAAATCCACCCATCCACCTTGCCTCCATATCCCTCAAAATCCTTGAAAACTTATCAATCTCAGATTCAAAATTATTGAGATAACATTCGCTGCCTTTTATGGGACAGAGTTCCAAATTACTTCGATCTTTTGCATAAATAATTATTTCCCAACTTCTCTCCTGAATGGCCTGGTTCTGATTTTATGGGGTATGCTCCCTTATCCTACACTGTTCCACCAGTGGAAACTGGTTATTTCAACCAATGCTATCAATTCCATTCAAAATGCTAAAGCCCTCAATTAAATTAACTTCTTTATTCCAGGAAATACAAGCCTAGGTTATGTAATCTCTCATAATTTAATTCTTGGATGCCTGGTAGCATTCTGATGAATCTGAACCTCAGCAAATAGATCCAGAGATGCAGTGTCCAGAATTGTACACATGGCTTCTGATATGGTCTAACTAGGGCTTTATCCACCTGGAACAAAATTTCCTCTCCATTTACAGTTATAGTACCTTTGCTATAGAGGCTAATATTCCATTATCCTGTTAGAAAGCCAAATGATCTCATATCATTGTTTTCTGCAGTCAGATCTGGATCAGACTAGACTTAACTTGTTACAAATGCTCATCAGTGATCCTAAAGTGGCCAAAATAGCCAACCAATGACTCTGCCAATGCTATTGTCTACACATTCTCTCTCCAGTTCAAGATGCCAGGATAGAGGAGTCTAGAACGTGGCCTTTTAAAAGTTGCAGCAAATTCGAGGCAGAGCAATTTTCACTCGTTGTACTTAAATCAAATATGAATAAGAACTGCATTATCACAGAAGAAAAGGTTCTACAAAAACTACTGATTATATTAATGCCTCATAAAACTCTGAGAAGTTTTTTTTTAATTTAACTACCTTCAAGTTTAAGGTTTCTGCAGGTTTATTTCATTTAATTTTCCTCATGTATCAGGCAATGGCAGGCATTTAAAGAACGAATAGATGAAATCCAGAAGTTATTTATTCCTGTGTAGCGCAAGAATGGTAAGAGAATTGTGGCCAAACCATGGCTTACAAGGGAAATTAGAGATAGTATCAGATTCAAGGAAGAAGCGCACAAATTGGCAAGAAAAAGCAATAGGCCTAAGGATTGGGAGCAGTTTAAAATTCAGCAAAGGAGGACCAAGGGATTGATTAAGAAGGGAAAAATAGAGTACAAAAGTAAGCCAACAGGAAACCTAAAAACTGACTAAAAGTTTCTATAGGTATGTAAAGAGAGAAAGATTGACAAAAACGAATGTAGGCCCCTTACAATCAGAAGTTAGAGTATTCATAAAAGGGAATAAAGAAATGGCCGAGGAATTAAATTCGTACTTTGCTTCAGTCTTCACAAAGGAAGACATGAATAATGCACCAGATGTTCTGAGAGAAACAAGTTTTAGTGAGAAAATCAGCATTAGTAGAGAAATGGTTTTGGGGAAATTGATGGCATTGAAGGTGGATAAATCTTCAGGTCCTTAATCTTCATTCCAGAGTACTTAAGGAAGTGGCCCTGGAAAAGTAGATCCATTGATGGTTTATCTTCCAAAATTCTTTGGACTCTGGACTGGCTCCTACAGATTGGAGGGTAGCTAATGTAAGCCCACCATTCAAAAAGGGAGGTAGAGAGAAAACAGGGAAATATAGATCAGTGAGCCTAACATCATTACTGGGGAAATTGCTAGAGTCCATTATTAAGGATTTCATAACTCAGCATTTGGAAGGCAATGGTATAATCAGAAAGTTAGCATGGATTTACAAAAGGGAAGACATGCTTGACAAATCTATTGGAATTCTTTGAGGATGTAATTAGTAGAGTTGACCGAGGAGAACCAGTGGATGTGGTTTATTTAGACTTTCAGAAGGCTTTTGACAAGGTCTCACATAACAGACTGCTATGTAAAATTAAAGCACATGGGATTGCAGTTAATGTCTTGAGATGGATAGAAAGCTGGTTAGCAGATAGGATGAAATGCTGACATAAATGGGTCTTTTTCTGATTGGCAGTCAGTGACTAGTGGGGTTCCACAGGGATCTGTTCACATTATATATTAATGATTTGAAAGAGGGAACTGAATGTATTATCGCCAAATTTGCAGATGATACAAAAATGGATGGGAGGGTGAGCTGTGAGGAGGATGCAGAGATGCTTCAGCATGATTTGGACAGGTTGAGTGGGTGGGCATCAGCATGGCAGATGCAGTATAATGTGGATAAATGTGAGGTTATCCACTTTGGTAGCAATAGGAAGACAGATTATTACTTGAATGGGTCTAAATTGAGAGAGGTGGATACTCAGCAAGACCTTGGTGTCCTCATGCATCAGTCGCTGGAAGTAAGCAGGCAGTAAAGAAGGCAAATGGTATGTTGGCCTTCATAATGAAGATTTGAGTACAGAAATAGGGATGTTTTGCTGCAATTGTATAAGGTATTGGTGAGGCCACACCTGGAGTATTGTGTGCAGTTTTGGTGTCCTTATCTGAGGAAGGATGTCCTTGCTTTAGAGGTAGTACAGCGAAGGTTTACCAGACTGATTCCTAGGATGGAAGGTCTGTCAAATGAGGAGAGACTATGTCAGTTAGGATTACGTTCATTGGAGTTTAGAAGCGTGAGAGGGGATCTCACAGAAACTTATAAAATTCTAACAGGGTTAGACAGGGTAGATTCAGAAAGAATGTTCCCAATGGTGGGGGGAGTCCAGAACTAGGGGTCATAGTTTGAGGATATGGGGTAAACCTTTTAGAACTGAGGTGAGGAGAAATTTCATCGCCCAGAGGATGGTGAACGTGTGGAATTCACTGCCACAGAATGTAGTTGAGGCCAAAACATTGTCTGATTTCAAGAAGAAATTAGATTTAGCTCTCGGGACTAAAGGGACCAAGGGATATGGGGGTGAAATGGGGGGGGAGATCAGGATATTGAATTCAATGATCAGCCATGATCAAAATGAGTGGTGGAGAAAGCTCAAAGGGCTGAATGGCCTACTCCAGCTTCTAGTTTCTATGTTTCTATCTTGTGCTGCCCTCGATTTTCCTTTAGTCACAGGCTTCTGTTCTTCTCCATTTACTTTCCCCCTCAACTTGCCAGTCCTTGCAATCATCAGTAGCAGTATCCCCCTGGGCTATTCCTGGATTTGATCCCCTTCCAAATTATCTTGCCCATACGGATCCCCACGGGTGCTTACCCCACACCTCTCTATCACTTTTTCAAGTTCACCGTTTTCAAGCACCAAACTCAAAAACTAAATCTATTTTTAAATACATTATGGTATGCATGTAGCAATAAACTCTAGGCCAGTTTCCATTCAATGCATGAATGTAAGCTTTACAAGCATCCTGATGTGGGCAGATGGAAGGTTTTTTTTTTTGTTCAGGGATGTGGCCATCAATGGCTTGGCCAGCATTTATTGAAACACCAGGTTAAAGTCCAGCAGGTTTATTTGGTAGCACGAGCCACGAGCTTTCGGAGTGCTTCCCCTTCATCAAGTGAGTGGAGAATTTGTTTCACAAACAGGGCATATATAGACACAAACTCAATTACGCCCTACAGTATAAATATCTCCCTTTCTATGCCTTTAAACTTTGACAAAGCGTCATCTGGACTCGAAATGTCAGCTCTTTTCTCTCCTTACAGATGCTGCCAGATCTGCTGAGATTTTCCAACATTTTCTCTTTTGGTTTCAGAGCTGTGCTGAGTCGTGATATAATACAGTGGATAGTGATGTCGAATTGGTTTGGGTTGAAATCATGAATAGCAGGGAAGGGAAGACGAGGGTGGGATAGACTCCCAAAATGTGTCCTCACAAGTAGTAGGAGCAGAAATGAGGAAATATCAGGGGCATGTTTGAAGGGAACTGCACTGATTGGCAGTCAGTGATAAGTGGGGTTCCACAGAGATCTGTGCTAGGACCCCAACTGTTCACATTATATATTAACATAATATTAATGGAAGAGGGAACTGAATGTATCATCTCCAAATTTGCAGATGATACAAAGTTGGGTGGGAGGGTGAGCTGTGATGTGAGGAGGATGCAGAGATGCTTCAGTGTGATTTGAACAGAGAGTACGAGAGGTCATAGTCTTAGGATAAGGGGTAGCAAATTTAAAACAGAGTTGAGGAGAAACTACTTCTCCCAAAGGGTTGTGAACCTGTGGAATTCGCAATCCCAAAATGCGGTGGATGCTGCTGACGGTGAGTAAATTTGAGGAGTTAGACAGATTTTGAATTGGTAATGGGTTGAAGGGTTATGGGAAGAAGGCAGCAAAATGGGGATGAGGAGCATATCAGCCATGATCGAATGGCGGAGCGGACTCAATGGCCAAACGGCCTAATTCTGCTCCTATATCTTATGAACTTATGGACAGGCTGAGTCTGTGGGATCTGCATGGCAGATGCAGCATATAATGTGGATAAATGTGAGGTTATCCACTTCAGTAGCAATAATATGAAGGCAGATCATTACTTGAATGCGTGCAAATTGAGAGAGGTGAATACTCAGCGAGACCTTGGTGTTCTTGTGCATCAGTCGCTGAAAGTAAACGCGACTTCATTTGTATAATGAAGGCAGCAAATGGTATGTTGGCCTTCATAGCAAGAAGATTTGAGTAAAGCTAAAGTTTATTTATTAGTCACAAGTAGGCTTACATTAACACTGCAATGTAGTAACTGTGAAATTCCCCTAGTTGCCACACTCCAGCACCTGTTCGGCTACGCTGAAGAGGAATTTAACATGGCCAATGCACCTAACCTACACATCTTTAGATTGTGGGAGGAAACCCATGCTGACACAGGGAGAATGTGCAAACTCCACACAGACAGTGGACCCAAGCCGGGAATCGAATCGAGGTCCCTGGCGCTGTGAGGCAGCACTGACACCGTGCCGTCCCTATAGGGATACAGTATAGAGTATAGGGTTAGGGCTGTTTTACTGCAATTATATAGGGCTTTGGTGAGGCCACACTGGAGTATTGTGTGCAGTTTTGGTGTCCTTATCTGAGGAAGGATGTCCTTGCTATAGAGGGAGTACAGCGAAGGTTTACCAGGCTGATTCCTGGGATGGCAGGTCTGTCATATGAGAGACTAAGTCAGTTAGGGTCATATTCACTGGAGTTTAGAAGAGTGAGGGGGGATCTTATAGAAACTTATAAAATTCTAAAAGGTTAGACAGGGTAGATTCCGAAAGAATGTTCCCAATGATGGGGGAGTTTGAGGATAAGGAGTAAACCTTTTAGAACTGAGGTGAGGAGAAATTTCTTCACCCAGAGGGTGGTGAATGTGTGGAATTCACTCCCACAGAAAGTAGTTGAGGCTAAAATGTTGTCACAGTAAGTAGTCTCACAGCGAAAAATCGCACCGACCTCCTCAGAAGACAAACACGGGATACGGCGGACAGAGTACCCTTCGTCGTCCAGTACTTCCCCGGTGTGGAGAAGCTACGACATCTTCTCCGGAGCCTTCAACATGTCATCGATGAAGACGAACATCTCGCCAAAGCCATCCCCACACCTCCACTACTTGCCTTCAAACAACCACACAACCTCAAACAGACTATTGTCTGCAGCAAACTACCCAGCCTTCAGGAGAACAGTGACCACGACACCACACAGCCCTGCCACAGCAACTTCTGCAAGACGTGCCGGATCATCGACATGGATGCCATCATCTCATGTGAGAACACCATCCACCAGGTACACGGTACATACTCTTGCGACTCGGCCAACATTGTCTACCTGATGCGCTGCAGGAAAGGATGTCCTGAGGCATGGTACATTGGCAAGACCATGCAAACACTACGACAATGGATGAATGGACACTACTCAACAATCACCAGGCAGGCGTGTTCCCTTCCTGTCGGGAACACTTCAGCAGTCAAGGGCATTCAGCCTCTGATCTTCGGGTAAGCATTCTCCAAGATGGCCTTCAAGACACACGACAACGCAAAATCACCGAGCAGAAATTGAGAGCCAAGTTCCACACGCATGAGGACGGCCTCAACTGGGATCTTGGGTTCATGTCACACTATCTGTAATCCTCACAACTTGCCTGGGCTTGCAAAATCTCACTAACTGTCCTGGCTTGAGACAATTCACACCTCTTTAATCTGTGCTTAACCCGCTCTCCACTCGGATTGTATGCACCTGTAAAGACTTGATTACCTGTTCAGACTCTCATTCCAACCATTATCTTGTAATTTAGTTTGTGTCCATATATGCCCTGTTTGCGAAACAAATCCTCCACTCACCTGATAAAGGGGCAGCACTCCGAAAGCTCGTGGCTCGTGCTACCAAATAATTGGACTTTAACCTGGTGTTGAGACTTCTTACTGTGCTTACCCCAGTCCAACGCCGGCATCTCCACATCACAGCATTTATTGCCCATCCCTAATTGCCCTCCAGAAGGTGGTGGCGAGTTGCTGCCTTAAACCACTGCAGTCCATGGGGTGGTGAGTTGCTGCCTTAAACCACTGCAGTCCATGTGGTGGTGAGTTGCTGCCTTAAACCACTGTAGTCCATGTGGAGTAGGTACACCCATGGTGCTGTTCGGAAGTTTCAGAATTTTTACCCAGCAATCGTGAAGGAACAGGGATATAGTTCCAATTCAGGATGGTGTGTGGCTTGGAGGGGGACTTGCAGGTGGTCGTGTTCCTATCATTTTTCTAGGTGGTAGAGGTCATGGGTTTGGAAGGTGCTGTTAAAGAAGCCTTGGTGAGTTGCTGCAGTGCATCCTGTAGATAGGACCTCTGCTGCCACTGTGCGTTGGTGGTGGAGATTGAAAGTTGAAGATGTTGGATAATGTGCCAATTAATCATCCAGGCAAGTGGAGAGTGTTCCATTGCACTTCAGACTTGTATCTTGGAGATGGCACAAGTAGACAGGCTTTGGGGAGTTGGAGTTACCTGCTGCAGAATACCCAGCCTCTGACCTTTTTTTGTAGCCACAATTCAGTTTCCAGTCAATGGTAATTCCCCCAGGATGTTGATAGTGGTGTAATTCAGTGATGTTAATCCCATTGATTGTCATGGGGAGATGGGTTTGAGCAGGAGAGGATCTCAGACTGAATATTCTCATGATACTACACTTCACATGCCTTACACACAACCTCCCTGCACCACCACCATGACCAAACTACTCCGAGAAAACCCCCATCCATGCTAAACTCATTGCCCTGCATCCCCACTCAGCCAAATTATTCCTGGAAAATCACTATTGTCATCCTTTTCTTTGTAACATGCCACTCCTTCCATGTCCTCACCCCTCAGAATCTCCTTCCCAATACACTTGCACATAGTAAACCCAGTGCCCAATTCTCCCACATCATAATATCACCTTCATGCCATTGCACCGAAGTCCATCCTCTTACACTCTCACCTCAGGAACCGCTTTGTCACTGTTCCAGCACCCTAGGGCTTAAATAACAATGTACCTAACCAGCATGCCTTTCAGATTTTGGGAGGAAACCTATGCAGACACTGGCAAAACATGCAAACTCTACACAGACAGTCACCCAAGGCTGGAATTAAACTCAGGTCCCGACACTGAGGCAGCAGTGCTAACCACTTGCCACTGCTCCACGCCACTCCATTTTCTGTTATTGCTACAGATTATCTACCTACATGCAGCATTTTTCCTCCTTTGGTGATGCATCTTGGTATACTTCACTATGCTTAAGGAATTATAGGAGTGATAATTGTTGTTGCAATATGGAGGGGCTTAATAGGAGACAAAAGGAACAACATAATTAAACATTTGATACCAATCAGGACTATTGACACACCATTTCCATTCAAATATGCCTATACTGCACATTAACAAATTTAATCATGTTTATTATATGACAAATTGGAAATTATTTTGTGTCTACATATTTGTAGCTGAACCGTGAACCCAGACAATAAGCAACAGCTCGAAGGAGTTAGTCAACCACACAGCAGGAGTGAGATGAATTAACACGTACAGTTGAAATGACACAATCACTGAAGCTCGCTGGATTAATCATGATGTCTATCAGTGTTGACTCAGCTTCCTCACACTGGGGCTCCAATACTCCTCCCAATCAGTTGCCCCGGTGATCCATCAGCATCTACTGAAAGTAGCACTTTAAAATCTAAAATATGTTAAAAGTCACGGTTCTTTGCATTCCTCGAGTGAACTCTTCTGATGGCAAATTCTCAAAGAGCCTGCAATTTGTGAGACTGATGATACTAATATATAGTTTGAAAAAAATAAATTGCTTTCAAGACCTTTCAATACGCCTCTAAAAACAGTCAGGGAAGATGATCTGCTGCAGTTTGTTACAGGACTTTGCTCTTGAATTATCAGGAGAAAGGCCTACAGACAGTCAGATGCACTTAAATGTTACAGATTAAGTCCATTGAAAATTACAGGGGGAAAAATTGAGCACAAATTTCAAAGTTAATATTTTTTTAAAAAAATACATTGGTCAATTCCCTGCTGTCAAGACAATTTCATGCTCTGCCAGTGGACCTTTTTTGGCAGTGGTGGCGGGGGACATGGAACTGAAGGATTTCCCTATGCTGAGGCAGATGAGGCTTTGGACGGGAAGCTCCCATTAAAGCCCTTAAGTGACCAGTGGTTTCCCAACTGGCCTCAATTCTTAAGTTGGCAGGAGGATTTACCTGGCTGGAAAAAGAACAGACCTATATAAGAACCTAACATAAGAACTAGGAACAGAAGTAGACAATTCAGCTCCTCGAGCATGCTCCGCCATTCAAAGCAATCATGGCTGATCTCATCTTAGCCTCAACTCCACTTTCCTATTCATTTACCATAGCCCATCAAGTCCTTACTAATTAATAATTAGTAATTAAAAATTAAAATCTGTCCACTGTTCTGGGATCTAACACACTCTGGGATAGTGAATTTCATAGACCCACAATCCTTTGAGAGAAGTAATTTCTCCTCATCTGTTTTAAATCTGTCACCCCTTATCCTAAAACTATGACCTCTTGTTCTATATTGCCCTACAAGAGGAAACATCCTCTCCATGTCTACTTTTTCAATTCCCCCCCTCCTTATTTTGTATACCTCAGTTGGATGATCTCTCGTTCTAAATTCCAGGGAGTATAGGCCTAAACTGCCCAATCTCTCTTCATAAAACAATCAATCTGGTGGTCTCCTTTGAACTGCCTCCAATGCAACTAGATCTCTCCTCAAGTAAGGGAAGCAAAACTGGACATAATATTCTAAGTGCAGCTCACTAATGCTTTGTACAGTAGCAGCAACACTCCACTACTAAGATTCCATTCCTTCCTTATTACTTGCATACTAGTTTTATATGAATCATCCACAAAGACACACAGATCCTTCTACATCATAGCACTCCAAAATTTCTCTCCATTTAGATGATAATTTGCCTTTGTCTTTTTCTATCAAAATGGATAACCTCATACTTATCCACATTAAACTCCATCTGCTGAATTTTGCCCCATTCACTTAACCTATCAATATCCATTTGTAAATTTCCTACTTCATTATAGCAACTCATTTTAATATCATCTGCAAATTTGGCTATGGTATCGAATATCCCTGAATCCAAGTCATTAATATACCCCTCCAACCTGCCAGCAAACCTTTCCTATCATTCCTGCCCAGAGATCCCTTAAATTCATCTTGTCCGCTTGGACTTCCTGGACTTGGACTCAGGCATGCTGGTGCACTTCCTGTTCAGTCCACTGCAGCTCTGGGATGGCACAGTGGTTAGCATTCTGGCCTTGGGAGAACCATCTGTGTGGATAGCTTGCACATTCTCCCGTGTTTGCGCGAGTTTCCTCCAGGTGCTCCAGCTTCCTCCCCCAGTCGAAAGATGCGCAGGTTAGATGGATTGGCCATGCTAAATTGCCCCTTAGTTCCCAAGGTGTGTAGGTTAGATGGATTAGCCATGGTAAATGTGTGGGGCTACAGGGATAGGACAGGGTGGTGGGCCTGGGTAAGATACTCTGTCAGAGTGTCGATGCAGACTCGATGGGCCAAATGGCCTCTTTCTATGCTGCAGGGATTCTAGGATTCTTGTCACTGCAGGGACTGGATCTTGGACCTCCTTCCGAGTGACTGGCGTATGCTGCCACTTAACGCTCATTCAAGCGAGAAATAGCTGCGGGGCACTTAAGAATCAGCAGGATATGTTCCTCACCGACATTTCAGATGGCAGGACGGGCCACACCACCATCTGGTTCAAATGTAATATTTGAAGGAGCAGGGAACTATGCTGAAAGTATGAAGAAACATATAGGTATTACTAAGGGGAGCCATACAAAGCTGCTTTGTGTAAGATGTTACAGCTACAAGAAATATAACTATGTGTGATTTAAAAATATTGATGAAAGACAGGAACTAATCTGCAATAACCATTAAGTGTTTAAAAAAGATCTTACATCGAAATCAATAAAGTAACAGTGCATTAACCCTCACTTAAGCTTTTCCACTGCTTCACCCTGTAATCATTTTTTAAAAATGTAATTTAGAGTTTATTGCAAAAATTTATAGTTATTTTTACTATATTAGCTAGGGTACTTTTCCCAGGTTAATCCCAAGTATATTTGACCTCACATTGGTCCTATGACCCAATAACTATATTAATTGAGTTAATATAAATTCAATATTAGGAAACAGCAACGTTTAAAAAAGCCAATGGCAATTTTCCTATCAAGATGCTTGGTATGATGCAATTGCCTTATCAGTTATTTCAACAAGCAATGGCTAAGGTTCAAAATTTGCCATGGCATGTTATTTCATTATCCTCATAATACACAAGACCAGAAGTTTGCAACTCATGCCATGTGAATACTGATTTTGTCCCAAAATGGCACAACATAACAGTTATCAGGAGGAAGGAAATATTGCTGGAATGTCAGGTAGGGTGCAATTGTAGAATAAGGCAAATAGGCTGGTTCATCATGAACACCTGTTATCAGTTGATTTCCTGTGCTGATTTTCTCAGGCAGATTGCAGCTTCTCTACTTTATTTTCCAGTCTACAATTTTGCAAAGGAAATAATAGCATTATGGTCCAATGCTCAAAAGTCAGTAAGAAAGCTTGGTCAGTTTTACAATATTTTACAATGATCAATGTCATCACTGTAGTCACCTTGGAGTCAATGTCGCAAGAACACAAAATTTGTTTAATCTAGGTCAGCTTCAAAACTGATTGATAGAATTTTATTATTCAAGAGCATTAACAGATACAGAATGAAGGTGCATAGATGGGAGTTCAAGATACCCATCAGCTATGATCTAACTGAGTCTGGAACTCTGCCTGAAAGAATGGTTGAGTCAGAAACTCTTGTAACATTCAAGAAGCATTTACATATTCACTTGCAGTGCCGTAACCTCCAGGACTATGGGCCAAGCACTGCAAAATTGGATAGGCGAAATGGCCTCCTTCCAAGCTGTAAACACCGATGAATCTATAAAATATATTCCTTTTTCCATTTTCCTATGTTCCAGCTGAACTCGAGTATTGAGCACAACCTAGGTTGATACTTCAATGTAGCCCTTTATACCACGCTTAAAACATTGGCTTTGAAGCCAACAGTTCACGCCCTCCGAAACATTAATTTTTTCAACAATTGTTGTGATGACCAACTTGACAGGAAACCTTAAATTCTCTAAGGCTTTGCATGCTCCATTTCTTCCTGGCAGAAAACCTTTGTGCCTCAGAAGTTTCACTTCAGTTAAACTGATTCAGTGACAGATTAGACTTAAAAATCAGTATTCTGAAAACTCAAAAGCTGATGTTAACTCCTTTCTCTCTGGTAACAGTCACTAATTGGCAATTTAAAAAGTTCCTCTCCTATTACAAACCATCCCATCACTCTTTCAACCTCCAAATTATAGACCTAACAGTAAACATCCTATTATCGTGTTTCCTTCCCTTTCGGAAGGCTGGCCTCCATCATTACCCTACCGTTGTTAGAGAAAAGAGGACGCATTTTCTTTCAACAACTTTGCACCACTTGTTTATAATGGTGAAAAATGTGCCTATCCTACCACTCACAATAAAGGATTGTAAAATCCATGTGGATCATTTGCTTCTCAATGTTTCCACTTTTCCGACCAGGCCCTGCACTGCCACCCACTCGCACTCAATACTTGCTTGAATGAGTGGGTAACATGGCCAAAGAAATTTAACAAGTTGAAATGAGATTCATGACACAATCTTGTTTATTGGGACACAAGAGCTTTTTGTTAGAGATATCCAATCAATATTCCTTTGCACCACACACAAAAAAAATCAATAATTTTACTATTTTCCCAGCTCAGTAAACAAGAAATGTGATCTCTATCCAAAATGACAATAAATTTACACCAGAGTGCCAAACCTGCTGCAGGGAATGTTTTAAAAATGGATGCCATCTCATTGTTAAATTAATTTGCAGAAATGAAATTTTAAGTCCGGAATTTTTCACTATGCACAAACAAATAATAACTGTCTGAAATCAATGTCCGTTGGCCTTGTCTGCAAATGCTCACAGTACCATACAATTTCAACTGCTTTGATAAATTAATATGGCAACATTCTTCTATCACATTGTGGTGAACCATCGTTGGTTCACCACTGGGGTTTGTTACCATGTTACTGTTGGGCTAGGGTGTTATTACTGTGGGGGTTGTACTATGTTGTTGGGTTAGGGTGTTTACCTGTTATGAGAGTTATCGTGGCACATTCCAGTGGGGTCCCTCCTCCGGTGGCAGGGTATAAGACCCCCTGCTCCGGCAGGACCCCTTCAGTCTGAACTGGTGTATTCGTGTTAGTAGTTCCCTTGTTACTTTATTAAAGCCTTCAATACCGAAGCCTTGATTCCATGTGCTTATTGACGCGCATCAATTTAATAAAGTAAACAGAAAACTCACAACTGTGCAACAAGAAGAAAAAAAAACAGAGAGTATGGAACAGATCCTAAAACCGGATCGTCTGACACTGGACCCACGTGCGGTCGGTGCAGCTAACACATTCGACCATTGGTGGAAGTGCTTTGAGGACTACCTGGCAGCCTCGGTAGCTATCACTACGGACAGTGATAGACTCCAGGTCCTCCACGCGAGGGTAAGCGACACGATTTACCTAGCCATTCGTGCAGCTCCCACTTACCAGGGTGCCGTCGAGCTCCTAAAGAATAGGTACATTATGCCACCCAACGAGATACATGCTCGTTACCTCCTCGCTACACGACGTCGGCAGTCGGGCGAAACCATAGAGGATTATGCCAATGAGCTCCTGCAGCTTGCCAGGGGTTGCGACTGTAAGGACGTCTCCGCCGAGCAGTATATGTACGACCTCGCCCGAGACGTGTTCGTAGCAGGGGTAGGGTCCTCGTACATCAGGCTTAAATTGCTGGAAAAGGGGAAACTCAACTTGACCCAGGCAATGGGGATGGCCGTGAGGTTGGAGGCGGCGTCGAAGAGCTTGGCGCTGTACCCCGAGGACCACGTGCAGTCAACGTGGTTGGAGCAAGCTCTGCTCCCTCCTCGCCCCGCGAACCCGCGCTCCCAGACCGATTCGACGACGGCGGCAGCTCCAGGTGGCCAGCGATGCTATTTTTGTGGAGGGGCCAAGCATCCACGGCAACAGTGTCCGGCAAGAACGGCAATCTGCAGCCAGTGCGGTAAAAAAGGCCACTACGGCAAAGTCTGCAGGTCCAAACCTAAAAACGGCAGTGCAACTTGTAACCCTCCAGAACGGAGACCATCTCTTTCGGTGTCGCAGTACCCACGAGGTCCGACCACGTGCGATCTCAGGACGGCGCCATCGTGGCAGACAGAGGAGGAGGAAGACCACCAGGAGTCGCTGCGCTTGGCGCCCTCGCCCACGTGCGATTCATGGGGGCGGCCATCATGGTCCACGACGACTAGGAGCGACCAGCAGGGGTCCTCAGCATCCACATCGGCAGCATGCAGCAGCGACCAGCAGGGGTCCTCAGCATCCACATCGGCAGCATGCAGTGACGCCCAGGGGCCAACGGTGGCGTCGATCTCTCTGGATCAGACCAGGCATTACAGACTGGAACATTCTATGATGGAGGTAAAGGTTAGTGGCAGAACTGTGAATTGTCTGTTTGACAGTGGGAGCACCGAAAGTTTCATACACCCTGAAACTGCTAAAAGGTGTGGACTCCGGGTTCTCCCTGCCAAACAGACAATTTCCATGGCATCACAGTCCCGGTCTGTACCGATCCAAGGACGATGTATGGTAACTCTTGAGGTACAGGGCACAGTTTACGAGCAATACAGGCTCCTTGTGCTACCTCAACTTTGCGCGCCAATTCTCCTCGGACTAAACTTTATGGTCCACATGAAGAGTGTGATCCTACAGTACGGTGGGCCACTCCCTTCACTGGCAGTAGGGAATCAGCCGCAGCCTCCAAATTGCCCAAAGCGCCCCGCGTGCAATTTATCCACCCTGAAGATCACGACACCATCCCTTTTTAAAAATCTGGTACCTGGCTGCAAGCCCATCGCTACTAAAAGTAGGCGTTACAGCGCTGAGGACCGGATCTTTATTAGATCTGAGGTTCAGCGGCTCCTCAAGGAAGGGATCATACAGGCCAGTGCTAGTCCGTGGAGAGCGCAGGTCGTGGTAGTCAAAAGCGGGAACAAACCTCGGATGGTCATCGACTATAGTCAGACCATTAATAGATACACGCAGCTGGATGCGTATCCTCTCCCGCGCATTTCTGATATGGTCAATCAGATTGCGCAGTACCGAGTGTTTTCTACCATAGACCTTAAGTCCGCCTACCATCAACTCCCCATCCGCCCAGAGGACCGACAATATACGGCTTTTGAGGCGGATGGTCGTCTATACCAATTCCTCAGGGTTCCATTTGGTGTCACCAATGGGGTCTCGGTCTTCCAGCGTGCTATGGACCGAATGGTGGACCAGAACGGGTTGCGGGCTACCTTCCCGTACCTGGATAACGTCACCATCTGCGGCCATGACCAGCAGGACCACGACACGAATCTCCAACACTTTCTGCGCACTGCATCTCGCCTGAATCTGACCTATAACAGGGAGAAGTGCGGATTCCGTACGCGTAGGTTAGCCATCCTCGGATACGTGGTGGAAAACGGGGTCATTGGCCCTGATCCAGACCGTATGCGCCCACTCACTGAACTTCCCTTGCCCGCTAGCACGAAGGCACTGAGGAGATGCCTCGGGTTCTTTTCGTATTATGCACAGTGGGTCCCCAACTACGCGGACAAAGCTCGTCCGCTCATTAAGTCCACGACCTTCCCACTTACGCCGGAGGCCCAATTGGCCTTCAAGGTTTTGAAGAGCGACATCTCGAAAGCCACGATGCACGCGGTGGATGAATCCATCCCTTTCCAGGTGGAGAGTGATGCATCTGACTTCGCCCTAGCCGCCACACTAAACCAGGCAGGCAGGCCCGTCGCGTTCTTTTCCCGCACCCTTCAAGGCCCCGAAATTCGGCACTCAGCGGTGGAAAAGGAGGCTCAGGCCATTGTGGAGGCAGTCAGACACTGGCGCCATTACCTGGCAGGTAAGCGGTTCACCCTGATCACGGATCAACGATCCGTGGCGTTTATGTTCAGTAACACGCAGAGGGGCAAGATCAAGAACGATAAGATCTTGCGGTGGAGAATTGAGCTCTCCACCTATAATTACGATATTATGTATCGTCCAGGGAAGCTCAATGAGCCCTCGGATGCCCTCTCGCGCGGAACATGCGCCATCATGCAGGAGGACCGCTTGAAGGCTCTCCACAATGATCTGTGTCATCCTGGAGTCACCAGGCTCTACCACTTCATCAAAGCCCGCAACCTGCCCTACTCGGTGGAGGATGTCAGGTCAGTAACTAGAAGCTGTCGGATTTGCGCAGAATGCAAACCACACTTTTATCGACCAGACCGGGCACAATTGGTCAAGGCCACTCGCCCTTTTGAGAGGCTGAGTGTGGATTTTAAGGGCCCCCTTCCCTCAACGGACCGGAATGTCTATTTTCTCAATATAATAGACGAGTATTCCCGGTTTCCGTTTGTTTTCCCCTGTGCGGACACGTCAACTGCCACCGTCATCAAGGTTTTCAGTGAACTTTTTACCCTGTTTGGGTACCCCTGCTACATTCATAGCGACAGGGGCTCGTCGTTCATGAGCAACGACTTGAGGCAATTCCTGCTCTCATTCGGGATTGCCTCTAGTAGAACCACGAGCTACAACCCTAGGGGTAACGGACAGGTGGAAAGGGAGAATGCTACAGTCTGGAAGGCTGTCCTACTGGCACTGAAATCCAGGGGCCTTCCAGTCTCCCGTTGGCAGGAGGTCCTTCCAAATGCGCTCCATGCTATCCGCTCCCTCCTGTGTACGGCAACCAATGCTACTCCCCACGAGAGGATGTTCTCATTCCCTCGGAAGTCGTCCTCGGGGACCTCATTGCCAGCCTGGTTGACGTACCCAGGACCCGTCCTTCTGCGGCGCCATGTGAGGGCTCGCAAGTCCGACCCCTTGGTCGAACCGGTCCAACTCCTCCACGCCAACCTTCAGTATGCCTATGTGGCATATCCTGACGGGCGAGAGGACACTGTCTCCATTAGAGACCTGGCGCCCGCAGGGGACGTAGCAACCCCTGTCGCTCCTATTCCCCCAGTCACAAATCCACTACTCCTCATTACTTCCCCAGACGTGGCGCGGTCAGCACCGGGACCAGTGCATAACACTTTTACTCCCATGTACAGCTTGCCTGAGACTCGGAGATCGGCGCCACCATCATCATCACCACCACCACTACCACCAAACGTTCCAGGATCCCCTGCACCATCGCCTCACCAGGGCCGGCCGGTCCGGGAGTCCTTGAGGGGACAGCCAGACGTTACTTTAAGAGCGCCACCACAAGCACCTGCTCCGTTTTCGCAACCGGTGTTGAAGAGATCGGCACCTGCTCCGGTTTCGCAACCGGTGTTGAGGAGATCGCAGCGTCGGTGCGGTCCTCCAGACCGTCTGGACTTGTGAATCCTGTAACTTTTCTGTTATTGTCTGTTTATATGACCTGTTTTTCGTCCACCCCGCCACCTTTTGTTCTTAAAGGAGGGGTGAATGTGGTGAACCATCGTTGGTTCACCACTGGGGTTTGTTACCATGTTACTGTTGGGCTAGGGTGTTATTACTGTGGGGGTTGTACTATGTTGTTGGGTTAGGGTGTTTACCTGTTATGAGAGTTATCGTGGCACATTCCAGTGGGGTCCCTCCTCCGGTGGCAGGGTATAAGACCCCCTGCTCTGGCAGGACCCCTTCAGTCTGAACTGGTGTATTCGTGTTAGTAGTTCCCTTGTTACTTTATTAAAGCCTTCAATACCGAAGCCTTGATTCCATGTGCTTATTGACGCGCATCACACATTACTTCAAATCAAACATAGACCTTTGTTACAATCCCCATAGAAACTGATAACTTTAAAGAAATGGAAATTTGAACTTCCAGTTGATACCTGAAATGGTGACATGTCAAGGTGTCATGTTTTGAGACTGTTAATGTAACACAGGCTAAACACACTGTTAACTAAACACTATTGCTATGGGTCACTTATAATTTGAGCTACAGAACAGAACTTTTCTCTTTTGCTTCTAACAGTCAAAAACCATTTCACTGGTATACTTTAAACTGATCCTCAAGTAGAATTCGGGACTCCTGGACAGAGTCCAAAGTGATGCTTAGTTTTTGAGGATTTACATCTGTTATTTTCCTTTGCCACTCTAAGAACTTGTAATCCCAGAACTGTACTTTGTGCTAAGGGTTTATCCTGGTGATCTCCCTCTGGCACAAGTTAGACAAATTTTCCACCCTCGTTTCAAATCTTCACAAATTTGGTACTTTCAATCTGAGCACAAGCTCCCACTCACACGCCTGTGCAGTGAACCAGAGAGACCGTTGGCCTCCAGCTGCTCTCCCTCTCCCTGGCAGACTTCCAGCATCCACACATTTCAGGGACATTTTAGAAACCGATCCCCCTCACAGAATATCTTCATGGCAATGTAAATTACACAAGCTTTGTACACCAGTGTATTATAAGGGTCTGACACGGAGTTAATGTTGGACTCAGTACAGTACCAGCCACACAGTGATGTAAGAAGGCAATTGATCCAGAAACAGAGGTTAATGTGGAGCTGAGCAGAGACGGGTAAAGACCTAATCATGGTGATAGCTTCAAGCCTGTTCCCTTTGCTACAGCATATATAAATTGTTCTAGTAGTTAATAACGACTTAGTTAACCTATAGAAGACTTCTTTAAGACACACTATTCTTTAACCAACACCCTCCCAACATGGCGGCAATGGTTGGATCAAAAAATCTCAAACTTGCTAAAATGCTAAAACAAGCCAGGATTCTGGAAGCTAAGAAAAAACTTCAATGAAAATTCTGACCTGAGAGGAGCTCCCAACAGAAGCTGAAGGTGTAAGTTCAGCTTCAGAGTGCAGAATCCACAGAGCCTGTAAGAGTGAGCTAAATCTTTTAAAGTTCCAGGCTGTAGCAAATCCTGAGAATCCTTTAGCTTATCCAATATCAAAGAACATTAAAATGAAGCTCATCACTAAACCAATTCTCCAAGTTGGAGCCCCAACATGTGACTTCTAAACTCATAAGAAATAAACAATTCTTTATTTTAAAATCTCAGGAAGGTCACAACTATACAGCTGAAAAAACAACAAATGTAAGTTTGAATTCAACCACCACATGATTTGTCAAAGGAGATAGAACAAAGAACAAAGAGATGCTGAATAAAAGTCAGCAGACAGCCATCCAAGTGGTCATTGCATTTTTTTAAAATTTAAGAAGCACACCGACACCATTTTGCAGAGCCTGCCAAAACCCAACAAGCTCTAGAGGAAGAACAGAGAAAAAATGGTTACTACTAGGGCCATTCTTAAAAGGGCAATGCTATTTAAAGTTGAAGCTCCAGAGAAGTATTAAATGACAATGGATCAAAAATGCTTGGGTTCAAGCCAGAAATATGAAATTGGGAGTCCTGGAGAGGGGAATTTCTAAACTACTGGAGGACATCAAGTCTCAAAAAGAAATGTCAAGTACAGATTAATACCATTTTTAACTCACTTGATGGCAATGTTGACAAAATAAACCTTATGCAATGCATTGATATCCCTCAAACAGCTTCAATGAAATATTAAATATTGGTTGATGAATATTTTAATCTTCAAGTTCTGGGATGCATAAGGAATAGAAAAGCCCCAATAAAGCTACAAAAGGTACAAGGACATCAACTGAGCAAACCATACAAGAGCACCAGAGCAGCAAAGAACACTCCGGAAGTCACAAGAATATATCTTTTTGGGGAGTTTAAGACATTACCCGAACTGCAACAGCAGGTGACAGTGCAGAGCAAACGTCGGACCGTGAATGAGAGAAAGCAATCTGATGAAATCCAAAATGAACAAATCCTGCCAAAGGAAAATGAGGTAAGGCTCAAACTGTTCATATCGAAGTTGAACTAGAAGATCTGAAATACAAGATTCAAGCTGGGTATATACCTTTAAAATCACACAATAAACTGAACTTTTCAATGGACCAAAGCATTCCAGATGTGAACATCAAATTTCAAAGTCATCACAAAGATACTTGGAGAAAATAACGGCCCTCAATTCCATGGTTGGCAAATCGAAGTGGGAGTTGGGAAAACTCAGCCAGCTATATAGCCAGGCACCACAGCAGGCAGAAAAGAAACTCAAATAACTTGTAGCCCTGAAAGACTCTTTGAGAACCAATACATGCCCTTAGAAAAACATGAGTTAGAAAATGCTGAACGCTACTTCAGAAAAAGCTGCGTCGTAGCTACCAGCAGTGACAAAGCACTACATTGATACTCAGAGTGAGGAGATAAAAGTTGAACAAGAAAACAAACAGTTGAAAGAACAGCTTATTGTCCTTCAGGATCAAAATCATGAGACAGTACATAACCCTTCAGAAATATGACAGAATAAAGACCACCTTGAGCAGCAGAATGGCAGGACGGCAGAATAAACTCAATGAGACTTTGGTAAATTACAATAAAACTCAATAAGTTACTGAGCTTTTCAATTAAAAGGAAAACTTGTCAAAAGATCTTCACACACTACAAGGATCCTTCAGGTCAGAGTTCGTCCCCTGAACATTACCAAATGAAGCAAAATTAATTTAATGCAATTCTGCAAGAACTGATGAACCAGATTTTAGAAAAGACTCAGTGATATTTTATATTCTGGGAGGAAGCCAAGAGATACAAGAAATAGTCCACATCACTGAAGAAAACAGTCACATACTTGGAAGAAACCTTGGAAAAACATTACATTTCCAAAGAGATACATGAGGAGATAAAAATCAAGAATACTGAATGGCGTGAGGGTTAAAGTTCTCTCAGAGGAGCAGGCGGTGTCTCAAAAAAATTAGCAAAAATGCAATTACAGAAAGTGAGCTTGAAGGATAAGACAAAGTAACTACACTCTGCCAAGGAAAAAATGATCAATGTCGAGATTGAATTTTCATGTACAAAAGATGTTTAAGGAAAAGCAAGAACTGAGAATAACACTGAGAATAACACTCACTGTCAGAGGGAGTAGAACTCAACAGCCGACTTGAAATGCTTAAATGATTAACTTGTACAAACAGATTTAACAAAAGCAGATCTTAAAGTAAAATTTGATGAACCTCAAGCATCAGATATCTCCAGTAAACATCGTGAAAAATGCTGAGAACAGGATAAATAATTGCTGAAGAATCAGAACAGTTGCTCTAAAGCAGAATTAACAAAAGTTGATTAAATTGTTGAACTCCGAACTAATCTAAACAACATGATGGACAAGATGCTTAGCATGAAAGGGCAAATCCAGGCTTTGAAAGCAGATGAGAATTCTAAGAAGCATGTTGAGGAACTAACAGATGAGCTTAAATAGAGAGTACAAAAACAGAAAATGCTGGAAAATCTCAGGAGGTCTGACAGCATCTGCAAAGAGAGAAGAAAACTCTGATGAAGGGTCATCCAGACTCAAAACATTGGCTCAATCCTCTCTCCACAGATGCTGTCAGACCTGCTAAGACTTTCTAGCATTTTCCGTTTTTGTTTCAGATTCCAGCATCAGCAGTATTTTGCCTTAATGAAAGAGTCAGTGACCAGGCAAGAAGCATTCTGAACAGAATTGAATGCCTAAGTGAAGTTGTCAAACTTGTATAGGAGTTCTGCAGAAACTCTTGAGACAAAGACAACCCAATTACCAGAATAGTTGGTAAGCTGAAAGAAAAGACTCATTAGAGAAACAACTGGAAAAGTAGTGATCATAAATTTGACTAAAATTGCAAAACAGATGTGAATAAAGCTTCCATTGTTGAAACATGAACATCCACATACATTGAGACAGCCCACACAACTAAAGTAGAGAAAGAAGCATCAAAGAGACAAACACAAAGTTCAACTACCCTGCAAAAATCGAGTTAGGATAGCAGCAACCACTGATCAACGCAACAGCCAAACCAACCAAGTGCAGTTCAACACAAAGGAATTAAATAAAAGAACGAAAGCACGCCCAAATGTCAGTCCAACCTCGTAGGAATAACCAACTGCATCAGAGGCTACCTCTGACAGAATGGCAAATGAGATATGGAAGGGTTATAAGGCCACTAGGTTGCCTGAATCTCTGTCCATTTCAAGGACATTGAGGGAGGAGATGACTTAAGAGAATATTATAATAATGCTAAGAGTCAAAGCAATAATGTAGTCATAATGTGAATGCACAAGGCCAATAACAAAGTAAGAGATGAAGTAAACTAATGCATAACAAAAACAGAAAATGCTGGAAAACTCAGCAAGTCTGACAGCATCTGTTGGGAGAGAACAGAGCCAATGTTTTAAGACAGGATGACCCTTCGTTAGAGCTGAAGACAAAGAAAATCGAACAAGAGTTATACAGTGAGGGAGGTGGGGCTGTAATTGATAGGAATGGCATAGTCAAAACGACAAAGGGAATGTAAATAGTGATGGTAAAGGTAGGATAAAGATACCTTTAATGGTCCGAAAGTCATCAAGACAATTTCAACACAATGGGCCATGTGAAATTAGAATGTTGGTTATTAAAGGGAAAGCCGGTTGGAGTTGTCAATCTTGAAAAGGGAAAAATGAAATCAAGAAGAAGAAAAGCAGGTGGGATTTACGCAAAGAGCGAGTGAGCACCCAGTGGAGTTAAACGTGTGTACAAAATGTACAGGGGCAAAGTGACCAGTTGGTGGCGAATGTCTTCACGGATTGTGTGTGTAGGAAGTAGAATGGGGAAGGACATTAAAATGCTGACAGATACAGAAGCAAATCAATCCCTAATGTTGTGGGATAAAGAGACTCGTCCCAAAGGGATGCTAAAAGAAGCTGTTCTGATTACAAGCATTCATGGGGAAAAACAGGAAAATTCCGATAGTGAAGATCAACTTAAGGAGCAGTAACTACATGGTTGGTAGAGAAATTACCTTTTGCAGGAGTTCAATTTATTTTGGGGAATGATTTGGCAGGAGCACAGGTAGTGGTGATGACCAAGACAGTTGAACAGCCTTTATACAATTTAGCTACAGAGTCTTTACAAAAATAATTTCCTGGAATGTACCAAATTGTCACAGGCACACAAGCTTAAAGAGCAATCGGAATTGAAGGACAGGATGAGTTAAATGAGATTAATTTATAGGATATGATCTTTCACAAATTGACTGCAGAGGGAGCAAGCCTACATAAAGAGACAGATATGTTTACACGAAACAGATTGATGGAGATTGAAAAGATTCCAAATTTATCAAATAGCCTATTCAACACTGGAAGCACAGTGCATTCCTGCATGTTGTGTCATGGATAAGGTCTTGATGAGAAAGTGGTGACCACCACGTGCAAGCAGATGAACATCAGATTGTACCACCTCCCAAATATAGAAAAGAGATTCAACGAATAGCTCATAAGATACCACTGGGGGGACATTTTGGAATAAGAAAAACCAAAACTAGGACACTAAAACATTTATAAATATATATCATAAATAACACATATAAAACAATGTCAAAAATACATTGGCCTGGATTACACAGAAGTCGAATTTTATGTCAAAATCATTTAGAGGGGTTATGGACAATTTGGATATAAAACAATATTATGACAAAAATACATTGGCCTGGATTACATAGATGTGGCTAATTTCTGCAAAACTTGTCACACTTGCCAAGTAGTGGGAAACCACAAGCTGTAATTAAACCTTTCCCAGCTTTTGAACAATCTTTCTTCACAGGTTCTCACGGATTGAGTGGGCCTGCAACAAGCCCTGGTCCATTGCAAAGTGGTCCTGGACAATGTAGACAACTGGTTAAGTTATCTTCCAGTCAAGAATCAGGTAGAGCTGAAAGCGTTATTGCAGTAACACAAAGCCATTTTCCAAGAAAAAAAAATCAGATGAAATATTCCACCATCAAAAAATAAACTTTTAGTACTGGCACTACAGCACTTTAAAATTTATGTTGCTAGTAATCCTGCAGAGACAGTCGTGTATATGGGTCAAAATCCATTAAGGTTACTGGAAACGTTTCAAGGTCTTAACACTAGACTATTTCACTGGAGTCAAGTATTGCAGCCATTTAATTTTAAAAATCATTATGTTGCTGGATAAGAAAATATGATAGCAGATGCTCTATCAAGAGTTTTTAAAAAACTGTCAAGAACGTACACAAGTTTATTGTTCTGTTAAAGGATGCCAATTTTTTTTGTAATAGTGGGCAGGATTTTCCGGCCGTGTTCGCCCCAAAACCGGAAAATCCTGCCCGAGGTCAGTGGACCTTTACATGGTCTGCCCCTCACCCGCTACAATTCCCGTGGCAGGCAGAACAGTAAATTTCGCCCCAGTGTTAAGTTAAACCGGTTCCTGTGCAAAATGAAAATATCTTTTAAATGTCTCATTTTTCTCTTAGGAGGGCTTGTTGCAAAATGTTAGGATGCTATTAAAATAAATGTATTGTTTTGTGCAAGAACAAAAAAATCGAACTTTTGATGAATGTTTTTCACGAGTTCTCATTGATTATGTGGGTCCCTCACCAAAAACATGCAGCAGAAATCAATATTTGTTGACCATCATTTCTACTAGATTTCCTGAAGCCATCCCACTCAGAAGTATTTCAACTAGGAGTGGAGTGGCAGAAGAATTGATCAATTTTTTTTCCAAATATGACTTACCAAAAGAAAGCCAATCTGATCAGAAATCAAATGTAATTTAGACAATTTAGATTATGGACAATTTAGATAAAAAACATTATCATGACAAAAATACATTAATGTATTTTTTTAAAACCCGGTCTGGGCAGGAACTATGGGAACATGGTGTTCTCCAAAATCAACATTTCAGATTGGAACACTGGGGTTTTGTAACATCTTGGAAGTACGGGCGACACGGTAGTTAATACTGCTGCCTCACAGCACCAGCGACCCAGGTTCAATTCCCGGCTTCGATCACTATTTGTGCAGAGTCTGCATGGGTTTCCTCCCACAGTCCAAAAATGTGCCGGTTAGGTGGATTGGCCATACTAAATTGCCCCTTAGTGTCAGGTGGACTAGCTAGGGTAAATGCATGGGGTTATGGGGATAGGGCCTGGGTTGGGACTGTGGTCGGTGCAGACTCGATGGGCTGAATGGCCTCCTTCTGCATTGTAGGATTCTATCAGTAAATGGCCAATGTTGTTTCTCATCTGGCATTCCCAAAACCTTTCTGGGGCTTTTGAAGACTAACTATTTTTAACAAAGCAACAAAGCATTATCTCCAAGTGTAAACACCTTGCACTTTATTTCCAGCTAAAAAACATCAGGCCCACCCTTCAATCTTTAACAGCTAATGCCACCCATGAGGCCTATTGTTAGGCAGACTTCAGATGAGGTCACAAGAACTTAAGACTTCGATCCTCCAGTCTAGTACAGGACAGGACAATGGGGATGCAAGATTCTGCAACCAGCCCATCACAATGTCTTTCACTCCGACCCAGGCTTGAAGGTCCTCCTTAAATATACTTCACCATGTCTTCTTTGGCCAGCCCCATTTTCTTTTTCCATTTAGTGTCCATTCTACTGCCACTCTGGCAGGGCATATGTCTGGGAAGTCAAATACATGTCCTATCATTCTCAACCATCTCTGTCACGATGTCCCACAGGCACTTCTGACCAATTCTCTTTAGGACTTTGCTGATCATATTGTCTTTCCATGTGATGGCCAGGATCATTGCCAATGGCAATGCTGGTGAAAAACACCCAAATTACGTGGCACATTTTCAGATTTTTTATATTTCGCTGTATAGATTGCACTTGGTACTACTATGAGCATTTAGAGTCAGCTTCATGGTATGTTGATTAAATGCTACCAGGAAAATCAATCATTAAAATAATAAACCAATGTACCTCGCAAATTAGAAGAATTGGAGATACTTGGGGTCCAACAATGATCAGCATTTTACTAAACCAGTTAGTGGAACAGCCACCAGTAAAATGTTGAATGTATTACTACTGTATGCTGTATTCTGATGCACTCAAAACTAAAGCCTGACAGACTAGCAGTAAGTAACATACTTAAAAAAATAAGGTTTGATACTGACCATTTTTGATATTGAAGATGGAGGAGACTGCTGATTACTGCACAAATTAGAAAACTAGGTATTCTGTTCAACAATGCCATGTTTACCAGTTCAACCCAGAAAGTGTTATAGCATTGGAGTTTCAAACTGCTATGTATGCCTCATCACTTTATTCCACGTGGATCTGCTCATAAACCCAAATTTGAATGTATATGTCAATATGAGCAAGTTCCTTTAACTTGCACATGCACTAATCTCCGAGATGAGACATTCACTCCATAGCAAGTACATTTGCATCTTTGCACATCTGCCTATCTTCATTTATTTTTATACTGCAGGGCCAACTTTCTGTCAAGTTACAAATCTCTCCTGCCCACCAGAACTGTTTTGTGATATATTTAGCCATTTATGAATTAAACCAAAACAGCAACGAAACCTTTACAAAAGCAAAATATAAAAATCTGCGATGCAAAAATGCAGCATCAGCTCAGATAGCATCTGCAGAATGAGAAACAGAGCTAATACTACGAGATTTGCTGAGTATTTTTAGCATTTTCTTATTTTAAGGTTGTAAAATAACCCCCCCCCTCAAACTTTCCTGCATAAACAGGTCTGCTACACAGTATTTCCACAAACATTTCCTGGTCCCTGACTTTTGCATTCAACTAGCAGTATGTTACAACCAGCATTTCATACACCCTCTATAAAATAAACATCGCATCTATTGCAGACTTTGATTTATGCCCTAACCATTCCCCATTAGTGAGCATTTCCATGTAATTTGGAAGGGTATTTTGCAATATTATATACCTGGTCTTGTCTCACAAACAGATCACGTGATTCGGGAGACAAAATGCTGTTTTATAATATATAAATACCCAGACTGATGAGATATCCATCATATCCCAGAGGAAAAACTACAGTCATATATAACTGACAGACAAATCCCAGTTTTAGATTAAAAGCAAAATATTGCGCATGTTGGAAATCTGCTAGAAATCTGAATTGAAAGCAGAAAATGCTGGGTAAACTCAGCAGGTCTGGCAGCACCTGTGGAGAGAGAAACAGAGTTAAAGTTTCGAGCCCATATGACTGAAGAGTCACATGAGCTCCAAACGTTAATTGTTTCTGTCTCCACAAATGTTGTCAGAAGTGCACTCCATGATGCAATATAATGATATCTACACTGAGGGATGAGTGGCATTAATGTAACCGTTCCAAGGTTACTAGCGATACATCAGTTGATTATGATGTATACAGGCTTTCTTTTTTAAAAAAGCATTAAAACACAACACAAAAAGTGAAACTTTCTAACGTCTTAGAATTAGCATAAAAGGTTACTTCTATTCTGAAATATTCTACCCAAAGCAGCAACCTATCTTTCTTGGTCACTACTGGGGGAGCTCCCTGAATTCCATACGCAGTACAAATTTATACAGAACTCTTTCCTTTACCCAATATTGTCAGTTAGGTTAGCACTGACCAAACTAACCAAAATAATCAAGTGTTCTGTGTCAAAGGTATTTTTTTTAAAAAACATCTATCAGCCATTTCAGATTCCACCCATCTCTCCACCATTCTTATTCAATCATTCATTCGACCACTGTTTAAAAATATTCATTCTAAATAGCTATTCCTACCTTCTATTGTGTATGTAATGGTTCAGGTGTAATTATGTAAAATGGCCCACTTGAAAATTTAATTTCAATTCGCAGAATTAATCCAATGCCGAGAGCACAGATGTAAAATTACAACAGTAAGACAATGGCTTTTAAGTCTTTCTGTCTGTCACTGAATTAAAAACTAATTTGCCAATAACTGTAACGTGCTACAGCTGCACTTCGTTTTTCTTCCTACTCCTGCAAAAGAAATCGAAACAAATTGGAGAGCTGCTCCAACAAAGAAACAGCTGCATTCCTTGAAAAGGTGCTGAACCCAAAATCTTATTATAAAAAAGGGCTGATTTCGCCATATGAATGGTACAAAATTACTAAACTGAATATTTAACATTGTGAAACTTACCAATTTGTGCTGAAAAAATGCTCACAATTTACAGAGAAGCAATGTTTTCCATTCAGATATCACTTCTTGTTCCAAGCACGATTTTGATTTAAAAATTAAGTACTTAATTTCTACACCTTTCACTACTATTTAATTTTCTATCTTTTTTTTCCATGGGATGGGGCATTATTCTTAATTAGGTAGGATGGGAGTGCATGTTAAGATGCTGATATCAGATTCAAGCTCAACAACACCACATGGCAAGGAAGAATTTATATCATGTCTTTGGAAAAATGTCCCAGCACAGCGTTTCCAAACCGGATTCCAGAAGACCTTGTGGTTCCATGGGCATCCTCCAGGGGTTCTGTGGTAGGTCTAGGGATATTAAATTTGAAAAAAAACTTGTCCTTCCAGCTTGACCACTTTTTGCACGCATTCTGAAGGACTGAATATTGGAGTTAGATTAAATCTTTCTTAACATGAAACAATATTGTGCTTCAGCTATAATCTCAGAAGGGCATCGATTATACTCCAGAAAGCCAGGTAATGAAGGTAGAATTGGAGCCAAACTTTTACATACTTTTATAAGCATGTATTTACATGGATACATATGCACCTCCTGAGCCACCAACAATAATTTCAATCTGCTCCTATTTATAAAGGACACAAGTGCATCCCCATACAAGTGAATACAATATACAACATCGAAAAGAGCACTTCGTAGATCCTCCGCCATGCTATGTCAACTCAATGTTATGACAATTATGCAGCTCTTCCTTGCAGGCTAATTCCTGCCTGATCGATGCTCTGTAACTACAAAGGTGGAACAATAAATAATTTTATTAAGAGCTTCCATCTCACTGAGGATCAATTCACATCCAACAACCTGCTCTGAAAACTCTGCTCACATTTTGACAGATATGACCAATTCCATCACACCAGCTAAAGCATTCCACAACATTCTAGAACAAATCAGCAATGTTCAACAAATTAGACAATCCACAACATTTTAAAATAAAATCACTTTGTCCCATCTTCCAATGTTAAGGAATCCTTTAAAAAAAAATACCAGGATACAGATTCACTAGAGTTTAGGAGAATGAGAGGGGATTTCATTGAAACATAAAATTCTGACAGGGCTGAACAGACTGGATAAAGGGATGATGTTCCCCCGGCTGGAAGATCTAGAACAGGGGGTTACAATCTCAAGTTGCAGAATAGGCCATTTAGGATTGAGATCAGGAGATTTTTTTTTCCCACTCAAAAATGATGGACCCATGGAATTCTCTACCACATAAGGCTGTGGAAGCTCAGTCACTGTATATATTTAAGAAATAATTAGATAGATGTCTTGACACTAACGGCACCAACGGATATGGAGAGAGTATGGGAGTGTGTTGAGTTAAGAGGATCAGCCATAATCATCTTGAATAGCACAGCAGACTTGACGGGCCAAATGGCCTACTGCTCCTATTTTCTATGTTTCTATGATTCGCATCTTCTCCAAACATGAATCAGTTCTGCCTTGGGCCTTATCAGTGTACCAAGTCTTATTAAAATCCATCCATTAGTTTGAGACATATTGTTCACAGTTAAACAGACTAACAAACAAGGACAAAAATAATACCTCCGCCCACCTTCAATTGCAGAAATAAACTAACATCTGTTCTGCACCTGTATATCAATTTCCATGATGGCCACACTATTTTAATTGAAAACTCCTCTTTTAATATTAGTTTGTGCTACTTGAAATTCAACGGTTGAGGCAACATGAGACATCTTGGATCCGCCTTGTCTCTGGAATCATGAAAAAGCAGCCAAGAGTACGGAGGCGGCAGTAGCAGGCACCCTTACTCCACTGTAATCAAATTTCTTACCACAGGTTTGGCGGCAATGTGTGACCTACATGCATACAAGAACACAGAACCAGGTGTAGACCAAATGGCCCGAACTTTCTCCATCATTTGATGCAATCATGGCTGATCTTGGGATTCAAGTCAATTTTCCCACCCACCCCTATGCCCCTCAATTCTCTGGGACCCAAAGATCTGTCTATCCCAGCCTTAAATGTATTCAACGATGAAGAATTCACAACTCTCTGGCACAGAGAACACAAAAGATTCACACCCTTTGAATGGAGTAATGATTTAAGCTCAGGTCCAAGCTGTATCCTAACCCACCCTACCAGCCAATCCAAAAGGCAGTGTTCTCATCAGAAATTCTGATTGCTTTCAGTCCTCATATTGTTAAAGCCATTTCAAACTAAGCTACTTGCGAAACACAAGAAGCATCTCCATTGGGTGTTTCTTCCACAGATCTCATGGTATATGCTAGAATGTAACAACCACAATTCACCAAGTAGCCTGTGGTGAGTTTGCTTCTAGCTTCAATGAACAAAAACTGTAATTTGTAAACTGACAAGTCATATCAATTTCCCTTTGATTGCCTGCTGCATCCCATCCTTCGTAGCCTGTTAAGTTTTCCATCGCTTAAGATTTATTTCTTCCTCTTGCCATTCTCGGCCACTTTGAAGTGAAATTCAGTGACAACTAAACAAAGGAATAAAAGTACTGAGATGGAGCCAAGAAGCTTTGAAAACACAAATTTTAGGTTCTAAATATGAGGGTTCATGCCATATTCTGCATACTCTCAGCAAACATCAACTCCAAGAAAAATTCAATTTATCCTCAGGCCAAGTAAAACAATGAAAGCTCCTACGCTAGGAAACATAGAACAACAGTCATGGTCAAGTTCTCGAGAATTCTAGTGGGAAAAAAAATCAGTTCCCTACCTACCAACTCCATCTCACTCCCTGGCAACTGTCAGAGCTGAAACAGTAATTTACCAAAAGTCACTGGATTCTGGGGTGGTTCTAGCAGATTGGAAAACAGCACGTGTGACGTCATTATTTGTTAAAAAGGAGGTAGACAAAAAGCGGGTAACTGTAGGCCAGTTAGCTTAACTTCTGTAGTGGGGAAAATGCCTGGACCTATTATCAAGGAAGAAATAGCGAGACATCTGGATAGAAATTGTCCCATTGGGAAGACACAGCATTGGTTCATGAAAGGCAGGTCATGTTTAACTAATTTAGTGGAACTCTTTGAGGACATTACAAGTGCTGTGGACAATGGGGAACTGGTGGTTGTGGCGTATCTGGATTTCCAGAAGGCATTCGACAAGGTGTTGCACAAAAGGCTGCTGTATAAGATAAAGGTGCACGGCATTACGGGTAATGTGTTAGCAAGGATAGAGGATTGGTTAACTAACAGAAAGCAAAGAGTGGGGATAAATGGGCGTTTTTTTGGTTGGTGATCAGTAACTAGTGGTGTGCCTCAGAGATCAGTTTTGGGACTGCAAGTTACATATATGATTTGGAGTTGAGGACCAAGTGTAGTGTGTCAAAGTTCACAGATGACACTAACAGTGGTAGAGCAATGTGTGCAGAAGACACTGAAAGTCTGCAAAGGGGTATAGATAGTTTGAGTGGGCATAGATAGTTCGAGTGGGCAAGGGTCTGGCAGATGGAGCACAATGTTAGTAAATGTGAAGTCATCCATTTTGGCAAGAATAACAGCAAAATGGACTATTATTTAAATGCTAAAAAATTACAACATGCTGCTGTGCAGAGGGACCTGGGTGTCGTTCTGCATGATTCGCAAAATGTTGGTTTGCAGGTGCAGCAGGAATTAAGGCGGCAAATGGAATTTTGTCCTTCATTTCTAGAGGGATGGAGTTTAAAAACAGGGAGGTTATGTTACAGCTGTATGAGGTGCTGGTAAGGCCACACCTGGAGTACTATGTACAATTTTGGTCTCCTTACTTGAGAAAGGACATACTGGCACTGGAGGAGATTCACTAGGTTAATTTCGGAGTTGAGAGGGTTGGCTTATGAGGAGAGACCGAGTAAACTGAGACTATGCTCATTGGAATTTAGAAGAATGAGGGAGGATCTTATAGAAACATAAAATTATGAAGGGAATAGATAAGATAGAAGCAGAGAGGTTGTTTCCTCTGGCAGGTGAAACCAGAACTAGGGGGCATGGCCTCAAAATAAGGGGGAGGAGATTGAGGACTGAGTTGAGAAGGAACTTCTTCACCCAAATCTGTGGAATTCCCTGCCCAGTGAAGCAGTTGAGGCTACCTTGTTGAATGTTTTTAAGGCAAAGATAGATTTTTGAATAGTGAAAGAATTAAGGGTTATGGTGAGCAGGCGGGAAAGTGGAGCTGAGTCCACGAAAAGATCAGCCATGATCTTATTGAATGGCGAAGCAGGCTCGAGGGGCCAAATGGCCTACTCCTTCCCCTAGTTCTTATAGAACATAGAACAGTACATAGAACAGTACAGCAGAGAACAGGCCCTTCGGCCCACGATGTTGTGCCGAGCTTTATCTGAAACCAAGATCAAGCTATCCCACTCCCTATCATCCTGGTGTGCTCCATGTGCCTATCCAATAACCGCTTAAATGTTCCTAAAGTGTCTGACTCCACTATCACTGCAGGCAGTCCATTCCACACCCCAACCACTCTCTGCGTAAAGAACCTACCTCTGATATCCTTCCTATATCTCCCACTACGAACCCTATAGTTATGCCCCCTATGCTCCATCCACCCGAGGAAATAGTCTTTGAACGTTCACTCTATCTATCCCCTTCATCATTTTATAAACCTCTATTGAGTCTCCCCTCAGCCTCCTCCGCTCCAGAGAGAACAGCCCCAGCTCCCTCAACCTTTCCTCATAAGACCTATCCTCCAAACCAGGCAGCATCCTGGTAAATCTCCTCTGCACTCTTTCCAGCGCTTCCACATCCTTCTTATAGTGAGGCAACCAGAACTGCACACAATATTCCAAATGTGGTCTCACCAATGTCCTGTACAGTTGCAGCATAACCCCATGGCTCTCAAACTCCAACCCCCTGTTAATAAAAGCTAACACACTATAGGCCTTCTTCACAGCTCTATCCACTTGAGTGGCAACCTTTAGAGATCTGTGGATATGGACCCCAAGATCTCTCTGTTTCTCCACAGTCTTCAGAACCCTACCTTTGACCCCGTAATCCACATTTAAATTAGTCCTACCAAAATGAATCACCTCACATTTATCAGGGTTAAACTCCATTTGCCATTTTTCAGCCCAGCTTTGCATCCTATCTATGTCTCTTTGCAGCCTACAACAGCCCTCCTCCTCATCCACTACTCCACCAATCTTGGTGTCATCAGCAAATTTATTGATCCACCCTTCAGCCCCCTCCTCTAAGTCATTAATAAAAATCACAAAGAGCAGAGGACCAAGCACTGATCCCTGTGGCACTCCGCTAGCATGTATATGACATCAACTGCCCTACCTTCATCAACACACTTAGTTACCTCCTCAAAAAATTCTATCAAATTTGTGAGGCACGACTTGCCCTTCACGAATCCGTGCTGACTATCCCAGATTAATCCGCATCTTTCTAAATGGTCGTAAATCCCATCCCTAAGGACCTTTTCCATCAATTTACCAACCACCGAAGTAAGACTAACCGGTCTATAATTACCAGGGTCATTTCTATTCCCTTTCTTAAACAGAGGAACAACATTCGCCATTCTCCAGTCCACTGGCACCATCCCCGTGGACAGTGAGGACCCAAAGATCAAAGCCAAAGGCTCTGCAATCTCATCCCTTGCCTCCCAAAGAATCCTAGGATATATTTAATCAGGCCCAGATGACTTATCGACCTTCAGTTTATTCAAAACTGCCAGGACATCCTCCCTCCGAACATCTATTTCCTCCAGCCTATTAGCCTGTAACACCTTCTCTTCCTCAAAAACATGGCCCCTCTCCTTGGTGAACACTGAAGAAAAGTATTCATTCATCACCTCGCCTATCTCTACTGACTCCATACACAAGTTCCCACTACTGTCCTTGACCGGCCCTAACCTTACCCTGGTCATTCTTTTATTCCTCACATAAGAGTAAAAAGCCTTGGGGTTTTCCTTGATCCGACCCGCCAAGGACTTCTCGTGTCCCCTCCTAGCTCTCCTAAGCCCCTTTTTCAGCTCGTTCCTTGCTAACTTGTAACCCTCAATCGAGCCATCTGAACCTTGTTTCCTCATCCCTACATAAGCTTCCCTCTTCCTTTTCACAAGACATTCCACCTCTTTCGTGAACCATGGTTCCCTCACTCGGCCATTTCCTCCCTGCCTGACAGGGACATACCTATCAAGGACACCCAGTATTTGTTCCTTGAAAAAGTTCCACTTTTCATTCGTGCCTTTCCCTGACAGTTTCTGTTCCCAACTTATGCCCCCTAATTCTTGCCTAATCGCATCATAATACCTCTCCCCCAATTGTAAACCTTGCCCTGCCGTACGGCTCTATCCCTCTCCATTGCAATAACAAAAGACACCGAATTGTGGTCACTATCTCCAAAGTGCTGTCCCACAACCAAATCTAACACTTGGCCCGGTTCATTTCCCAGTACCAAATCCAATGTGGCCTCACCTCTTGTCGGCCTATCCACATATTGTGTCAGGAAACCCTCCTGCACACACTGCACAAAAACTGCCCCATCCGAACTATTTGACCTACAAAGGTTCCAATCAATATTTGAAAAGTTAAAGTCCCCCATGACAACTACCCTGTGACCCCTACACATACCCATAATCTTAGATCATAGCAACATTGATGTCATATTTCACCCAAGATGAATTAACGACCACATACTTGCAGCATCACTAAGACCCCCTGTTTCCACCTTCAACATCTCCCACTTCCAACTATGGCTCAGATAGTCTGCTGCTGTAACCCTAACTCAGGATTTTGTTGCCTCTAGTCTCTACTATCCCAATTAATTATTAGCCAGCCTCCACCCTCCATAAGTTTGAGGTTATCCAAAACTCTGCTGCCTATGCCTAACTCACAACAAAGTCTTGTTCATTCACCATCCCTGCACTTCCTTTCCCACACTGGTTCCCAGTTAAGCAATAATCTTGATTTTAAAATTCGCATCTTCTAATCCATAAAGATTAGTCCCTCCCGATCTCCGTAATCTCGTCAAATTCCACAAATGTTCGAGATCTCTGCGCTTCTCCGACTATGGCCTCTTGCGCATTCTCAATTTTATTCACTGCGTAATTGACAACTGTGCTCTTAGCTGCCATGCCCCAACCTCTGGAATTGCCTCCCTACATCTCTTAGTCCCTCTGATACCCTTGGTTTCTTCAAAATGCTTCTTAAAACCTAACTCTTGGACCAAACTTCTCATCTGTCCTAACATATCCTTATGTGGCTCGATGTCAAATTCTAATTTGGTAAAGGCCCTGAAGTACCTTGGATATTTTATCATGTTAAAGTTACAATATAAATACAAGTTGTTGTTGCATACTGTCTGGAGCTGTCATCAGATACACACGAGGATTGACACTCATTGTATAAAGTGGTATAGATAATTGCTGATTTTTAAAAAAGAAATACAGACAGCAACAGAATGCATCATTGATATATGCCGTGGTTACCAACGTCTTAAAAATAGTAAGAGCTTAAGGCTGCAATGAAAGCAGTGCAATAACTGTGCTAGCCCCCTGGGAGGAGGAAGCCCCACAAACATCCCATCCTCAGTGATGGAAGAACCCAGCACATCAGTGCAAAAGACAAGGCTGAAGCATTTGCAGCCTGCGTGGATGATCCATCTCGGCCTCCTCCAGTGGTCCCCAGCATCACAGATGCCAGTCTCCAACCAATTCAATTCACTCCACATGACACCAAGAAACAGTTGGAGGCACTGGATACTGCAAAGGTAACAGGACCCAACAACATTCCAGCAATAGCACTGAAGACTTGTGCTCCAGAGCTTGCCACATGCCGTGCCAAGCTCTTCCAATACAGTTATAACACCAGCATCGACCCGACAATGGGGACAATTGCCCAAGTATGTCCTGTACACAAAAAGCAGGACAAATCCAACCCTGCCAATTACCACCCAATCAGTTGACCCGCGATCATCAGCAATAGTGCTATCAAGCAGCAACTGCTCAGCGACGCCCAGTTTGAGTTTCATCAGGGTCACTCAGCTCCAGACCTCATTACAGCCTTGATTCCAACATAGACAAAAGAGCTGAATTCCAGAGGTGAGGCAAGAGTGACAGCCCTTCAAATCAAGGCCGCATTCGACTGTGTGTGGCATCTAGGGGCCCCAGCAAAACTGGAGTCAATGGGAACAGGAGGCAAACTCTCCGCTGGTAGGAGTCATACCTGGCACAAAGGAAGATGGTTGTGGTTCTGAGGGGTCAGTCATCTCAGCTCCAAGACAGCTCTGCAGGAGTCCCTCAGGGTAGCGTCCTAGGCCCAACCATCTTCAGCTGCTTCATCAATTACCTTTCTTCCATCATAACATCAGAAATGGGGATATTTGTCAATGACTGCACAATGTTCAGCAATATTCGTGACTCCTCAGATACTGAAGCAGTCCATGTTCAAATGCAACAAGATCTGGACAATATCCAGGCTTGGACTGACAAGTGGCACATAATATTTGCACCACACAAATGCCAACCAATGACCATCACCAATAAGCGACAGTCTAACCATTGCCCCTTGACATTCAATAGTATTACCATCACTGAATTTGTCACTGTCAACATCTTTGGGGTTACCATTGACCAGAAACTCAACTGGACTCACCACGTAAACACAGTAGCTACAAGAGCAGGTCAGAGGCTAGGAATACTGAGGTGAGTAACTCACTGCCTGACTCCCCAAAGCCTGTCCACTACCTACAAGGCACAAGTCAGGAGTCTGATGGAATACTGCCCACTTGCCTGGATGGATGCAGCTCCAACAACACTCAAGCAGCTGGTCACGGTCCAGGACAAAGCAGCCCGGTTGATTGGCACAACATCCACTCCCTCCACCACTTACGCTCAATAGCAGCAGTGTGTGCTATTTACAAGATGCACTGCAGTAATTCACCAAAAACACCTTCCAAACCCATGACCACTTCCATCTGGAAGGACGAGGGCAGCGGATACATGGGAGCACAACCACCTCCCAAGTTCTCCTCCAAGCCATTCACCATCCTGACTTGGAAATATATCACAGCACTGCCACTCCTTTGTAGTCACTGGAATTCCCTTCCTAATGGCATTGTGGGTCAACCCACAGCATGTGGACTGCAGCGTTTCATGGCGGCAGCTCACCACCATCTTCAAGGGCAACTAGGGATGGGCAATATATGCTGGCCAGTAAGCGACGCCCATGTCCCATGAATTTAAAAAAACAAAATCCCAAACGGAGGTGTATAATAATATTGCATTTTGAAATTACTACTGGTTTAAAACTGTTAACTGTGTTTGTTATAATTAGTGAAGCCACACGATTCCATTAGCCAGTGAAACTAATTTTTCAATGGCTCAACTGCATCTTATTCTTTTCATGTGAAATGAATGACTAAGACAATAGGTGGAAGTGAACACTACATCTAGTCTCTTTTCTTTCCCATTTCCCGCGCGATTACAATTAAAATTTTAAGTGGTGACAGCAAGCAAGGGAATCTCATGCGATTGCACAGCAGGGAAAGCACTTCAGTGGTGAAATGTGCCATCAGTTGACAACACTGCAGCTACAGGTGGGTTAGAGGCCCTTCTGGTCAAACTAGGGGACGCTCCATAACAGCCACCACTTTCGTGTCGAATTCTATTGCCTTAACATAACATTTATTGGAAGCACAAAGTTGGAAAAGGAGTTTTCTCAAATTAAAATTTCACTTCTAAATAATTAACATTATTCATGCGTGCAAGATATATAGGATGAATACTTGGTAAAAAAAAAAATGTTGCGGGGGGCGGGTTTACTTGCTAGAGTGACTGGGGAGGGTTTAAACTACTATGGCAGAGGGATGGCAACTTATGCGAGAGAGGAAGAAGCAAGAACTTGAGAAAATTTGATTTGACTAATTATTGTTGCATGTACTGTACAGTGAAAAGTATTGTTTCTTGCGCGCTGTGCAGACAAAGTATACAGTTCATAGAGAAGGAAAGGAGAGAGTGCAGAATGTGTTACAGTCATAGCTAGGGTGTAGATAAAGATCAACTTAGTGCGAGGTAGATCCATTCAAAAGTCTGACGGCAGCAGGGAAGAAGCTGTTCTTGAGTCGGTTGGTACATGTCCTCAGACTTTTGTATCTTTTTCCTGACGGAAGAAATGGAAGACAGTATGTCCAGGATGCAAAAGACAGCAAGGAGAATAAGAAAAGTAATGGGCAGAGAAATCAAGGACCAGAATCAGATAAGACACAGTAAAGATTAGTAGGAATGGGACAAGGAACGTACCTAAATGCTCGGAGCATTCGAAATAAAATTGATGAATTAATTGCACAGATAGATGTAAAGGGGTATGATACAGCTGGCATTACAGAGATGTGGCTCCAAGGTGACCAAGAATGGGAACTCAACATTGAGGGCTATTCAGAGTTTAGGAAGGACAGGCAAGAAAAGGAAAAGGTGGTGGAGTTGCATTGCCTGTTAAAGGCAACATTGATACAATATTGAGGAAAGCAGAGACAATGTGGAATCTGTATGAGTCGAGTTAAGAAACACCATGGGGTAATAACATTCATAGGGGTGGCATACAGACCACCAAACTTTGGTGGTAATGTTGGGAATAGCATTAGGCAGGAAATCAGAGATGCATGTGATAAAGGAACATCTGAGATTATGGGTGATGAGACCAGTGAGCCTAACTTCAGCAGCAGGGAAGTTTTTAAGAGTCTATTATCAAGATTTCATAGCAAAGTATTTGGAAAGCAGTGGTATAATCGGACAAAGTTAGGATCGATTTACGAAAGGGAAATCATGCCTGGCATATCTACTGGAATTCTTTGAGGATGTAACTAGTAGAGGTGACCAGGAGAACTGGTGGATGTGGTTTATTTAAACTTTCAGAAGACTTTCGACAAGGTCTCACATCACAGATTACTATGTAAAATTAAAGCAAATGGGAATGCAGGGGATATCTTGAGATGGATAGAAAGCTGGTTAGCAAACAGGAAGCAAAGGGTTCGAATAAATGGGTCTTTTTCTGATTAGCAGACAGTGACTAGTTGTGTAGTGCAGGGATTTGTGCTTGGACCACATTAGTGATTTGGACGAGGGAACTAAATGTATTATCGCTAAATTTGCAGATGATACAAAGTTGTGTGGGAGGATGAGCTGTGAGGAGAATGCAGAGATGCTTCAATGTAATTTGAACAGGCTGAGCGGGCATATTGAGTGGGAAGTTGTTTCCACTGGCAGGTGAAACTAGAACTAGGGGGCATGGCCTCAAAATAAGGGGGAGCAGATTTAGGACTGAGTTGAGGAGGAATTTCTTCACAAAGGGTTGTGAATCTGTGAAATTCCCTGCCCAGTGAAGCAGTTGAGGCTACCTCATTGAATGTTTTTAAGGCAAGGATAGATAAATTTTTGAACAGTAAAGGAATTATGGTGAGCGGGCGGGTAAGTGAAGCTGAGTCCACGAAAAGATCAGCCATGATCTTATTGAATGGCAGAGCAGGCTCAAGGGGCCAGATGGCCTACTCCTGCTCCTAGTTCTTATGTTACGTTTTTATATGCTTGGCATTTGTAATATGTGAATAAATATGAGCTTATCCACTTCATTAGCAAAAATAGAAAGGAAAATTATTTGAATGGGTGTAAATTGAAAAAGGTAGGTACTCAGTGAGACCTTGGTGTCCTTGTGCATCAGTTATTGAAAGCAAGCATGCAGATGCAGCAGGCAGTAAAGGCGGCAAATAGTATGTTGGCCTTCATCGCAAGAGGATCGGAGTATAGAAATGTTTGATTGCAATTGTTTAGGGTATTGGTGAGGCCACACCTGGAGTATCGTGTGCAGTTTTGGTGTCCTTATCTTGCGACAGAAGGGGTGCAGCGAAGGTTTACCTGGCTGTTCCTGGGATAGCAGGTCTGTCTTATGAGGAGACACCAAGATTATAGAAAATTAGAAGGAAAACATCTTTAAAATGCAGTTGTAAAATTCTCTTTTCTCTGAAAAGAAATCCTATGTTCTTAATACCTCAGTATTAGTGAGGACGGCCTAAACCGGGATGTTGGATTTATGTCACATTATCAGTAACCCCCACAGCTTGCCCCCTGGACTTGCAGGCTGTCCTGTCTGGAGACAATACACATCTCTTTAACCTGTGCTTAATGCTCCCTCCACCCACATTGTCTGTATCTTTAAGATCTGGTTGGTTGTAGGGATTCGCATTCTAATCAGTATTCTGTAACTTGATTTTGTGTCTCTGTGCACTGTTTGAGAGCACATTTCCACTCCATCTGACGAAGGAGCAGCGCTCCGAAAGCTAATGGTATTTGCTACCAAATAAACCTGAGAGATCCAGGGCAGTAATTCAATTGAGTAATTCTGGTTCAATAAAAGGCAAGAGCAGAGCTTGAGTGGTTTATGAACGTCAGCAGAACCTCCAATTTAGAAGAGTGAGAGGAGATCTCATTGAAACTTGTAAAATTCTAAAAGAATTAGACAGGATAGATTCAGAAAGAATGTTCCTAATGGTGGGTGAGTCCAGAACTAGAAGTCATAGTTTGCAGGGATAAACCTTTTCGGACTATGCAGAGGAAAAATTTCTTCACCCAGAGAGTGGTGAATCTGTGGAATTCACTACCACAGAAAGTAGTTGAGACCAAAATGTTGTGTGATTTCAAGGAGGAATTAGATCACGCTCTTGGGACTAAAGGGATCAAGGCATATGGGGGGAGGGGGAGTCCAATCTTCGTGATAAAGTCGTTCATGAGCTTGCACTTATTGTTTCATGAAATAAGAAAAGTATTTGAGGATTTTACATATTTTCTCCAATGTAACAATTTCAAGAGAAGGATAGTGGGGAACTAGGGAGAGGTACAAGTGTTAGAACACATTGGCAACGTACCATGAATTTGTTGCAATAATATTCAATTCACTTCATTACTATGTGGAAGAGACTAAGGGAGCAAAATTCAGCCAACTATATTTCACACCACCTGACAACTTATCCATAGCAGTATGGGTGGAAATTCTAGGAGAAGTTTACTCACCCAATCTCAACTGCTATGTGTCCTCCAGAAGCCATGAGAAAGAGAAAATTAGTATAAATGAGAAATTGTATTCAGAAACAGCAAAACATTTCAGGGAAGCCATGGTGCAATATCAACATCTTCAGTTGCATAAGATGCAAATGTCATGTCACCTCCACTTGTTTTTAAAGAAAAAAGAAAAAGCTATCAATGTTTTTTCAGACGATATATTAAAGCATATTTAACGTCTGGATCTAAACTTGCAGCAATAATTCAATGTGGAGGTTCTGCTGACGTTCATAAACCACTCAAGCTCTGCTCTTGCCTTTCACTGCACCAGAATTGCTCAATTGAATTACTGCCTTGGATCTCACTGCCAGACATCCATTATCTAACATTACAGGTACTATTTACTGAGGTATTAAGAACATAAGATTTCTTTTCAGAGAAGAGAGAATTTTACAACTGTATTTTCAAGATTTTTTTCTTCTAATTTTCTCCCTTCATTTCCTACAAGTTCTTGTAGTAGTTTTTCTCACTCGTTAGAAACATCAAATTTAGTGGTGCAATTAATACAAGGAGACATTAAGTTGTAGAATGGGCATGTAATTGGCAAAAGGACTAGAGAGAAAGAGAGAGGGGGTACATTTTGGTAAGAGGAATAAGGAGGTAACATACTCCTTGGAAAAAAGTTAATAAACCTATGGAAAAAGTAAACAAAGCATTGAGGTGCATTTCTAGAAGGATAGAATTGAAAAACTGCTGTTAAATATGCATAGAACCTTGGTCAGACCACACTTGGGAGTACTGTGAACAGTTCCGAGTTCCATATCATAAAAATGCAGAACTGCTGAAGGTGCAAAAAAAAATTGACTGGTTGTTAGTACAGAACGGAGATGATATACCATCCAGAATATTGAATAGGCTGGGCTATTTTCTCTACAAAAAAGACTGAGGACTGATAGTTTCATTAAGATTTTGAAAGAGTTTCAAAGGTAAACAGAGTCCACTAGCAGACATGACCAGAACCAGCAGTCATAAATATAAGTCTCACAAAGGTGTCCAACAGGGAATTCAAGGGAAACCTCTTTATCCAGAGACTGATTGAACTTGCTACCACAAGGAGCAGTTGAGATGTTTAGCAGATGCATTTATGGGGAAACTATAGGGGGAAAATAAACATAGGAACTAGGAGAGGAGTAGTTAATGTGGCTCATGACGCCTGCTCCACCATTCAGCAAAACAGTGGATGATCTTCTTCTTCACATACTATATCCTCATATCCCTTATTGTACTTAGCACCCAAGAATCTATCAGCCCCCATCTTGAATATACTCAACAATTAAGCATCTACAATTCTCTGGGCAGAGAATTCCAAAGGTTCACAACCCTGAGTGGAAAACTTTCTCCGTGACTCAGCGCTAAGTAAACTTCTTATTCTGAAACTGTGACCGTATTCCCCTGGCTGTGGAATCATTTTCTAAGCATCTACCCTGCCCCCAGCTCCTTCAGAGTTGTGTATGCGTCAATTAGATTACCTCTCATTCATCAATGGGAGGGAGCAATGCTAAACACATAGATGAACGAAGGATTGCTGAGTTAACATTCATTTTTTTTCAATTCCAATAACAGAGCTCAAATATAGTGCGAGGTCCTCAAAGTTCTTGAGCTAATTCCTTTGAAGTCATCAGCAGTTAGCATTTAAACAAAAAGATTTTCCATCTTATATGGTCTTAAGGCTGGAGAAAATCACGGAGATAGGGTGGGAAGAAACAATACAGATCTTAAAGACAAAAATTTAAAATGTAATTATTTGGAGGCAAGTAAGCATTCTAGGTCTGGGAGGATGGATAATGTATGAAGATGACTTTATAGAGGAGACTTTACAGGTAGAATGTAGAGCATTGCAGTAGTTAGTTCTAAATTTCAGGGGGATGTGAATAAAGTTTCAGCAACAATGGGATGGAGGATGGCAATGTTGCTATGGTAGAGGAGAATGGAATGGAAAAGGTGTAGCATCTAAAACTTAGTTCAGGATCGTAAATTACTGAGGTTCTGGTCCACCCTGACATATTAGTTTGGTGTGCCAAGCAAGCAGCTTGCATGGTTCCCTAGCTCATAGTTCCCAAGTTCCTACTCAGGTGTTGACTTTACATTTGAATTATCGGCTAAAAGCTTCCAATAGGGCACTTTGCAAAACATGTTGTCATTGATGTATCGCATCTATCAATTCATAACTTTTCACCTTTCCTTCCCTTGGTTAATTAATGCAGATATCATCAACAGATATTGAAGGATTCATCTTTCTCACATTGGCAAATCCAGCACAAAACAAGAAAGAGGTAACTCCAGCTGTATGCTAAGACAGCAATTCAGCCTCCTGGGTTCTGGGGAGAAAGCAATTGCTCATCCTTTGACAATATTTCAAATGATAACTATTAAAAGTGCAGAACAAACCAAATTGAATAATTCCTCTTATCCAAGAGATGGTGGATTTAATAGCTGCAGAAAGGCATGATTAAATCATCAGATCATGAGTAAACCAAACAAAAATCAGGATTGACACGGATGAACAAATCATGCTGTTAATCAGCACTTTCCAAACATAACAGAAAGAGGAGGATGAAAGAAAATCCTCAGACTTGTTTTTTTTTAAACCAGGAAGCAAGTAATCATTCAACAAATTGGTAGTGTTACTCCCATATTTAAAGGGGTAAATATACCAATCATTATGCTGAAGACATACTGACAAGGGAGGTCCCAGTTTCCAATCCTGATCTGTGTTGTATCATTGTTGCTGTTAGCCACCTAGAGGCTCAGACAAGGATGGAGGACAGGAGTCACTCTCCCTCCAACAGATTTGCTGGTTACCCTCACTGGAGTGACAATGCATGGACGTGAAGCCAGGACGCTGTACAACTGAAGCATAAGTTAGTAACATCAGGAAATCTGAATAAAAGTAGTTAGCTGCATACAATTAATCAACTGCAAAAAAGTGATGAGGAACAGACTGTAGTGCTAACCTGTCTATCTTACGATTTACCAACGATCTTTAAAAGATTGTCAGACTGTCAAAACTTTCTCCTCCTCCCCATCACACAGCCAAGGGTAGTTTAGAGTGAATTTCTTTACACAAGAGAGTAATGAAACTGTGTAAAAACTGAGGGCAGAAAAATTAGAGGAAAGCCTTTGAACAAAAGTTTAAAAATCTCTTATCTCTGGAAATAAATACAATATTTTAATTCCACAAGAAATTAATTACAGGTTTTGAATTTACAATTCACTAGGGTGAGGTTATCTTCGTCCATTTAAGAATAAAACATTTTGGTTATGTGGCATGGAGATACAAGATAATTAAATTTAGCAACATACTTGTTAAATGATTCCTTATGTCACAGTAAAAAATATTATTTGTTTTATTCTTTCATGGGATGTGACTGGGCCAGCATTTATTGTCTCAGCTTAGCTGCCCTTGAGGGGCATTTATGAGTTGACCACATTATGATGTTATTATTTGAAGTAAAGCAAGACACAAGGCTAGTAGAGGAAAGGTAGGACAGTGAGATTAGTTTGGACCACTCTAGCAAACAGCCAACCACACACTGGATAGGGTAAATATCACTTAAAGGTCTACAGTTTAATAGTTCCAGGCTTGGAGGGCTGAAGGGCCTGTTCCTGTGCTGTATTGTTCTTTGTTCTTTGACTGAGAGAGAAGATTAAGGCAAACTTTTCCTGATGCTCTTTGCAACCGTCCAAATCTCTCCTCACCAAAGTCTCTTAAATGCGATGAGCCCACTACGTGATGAGATTGGTCCTTTGTTTCTACTTTTGTGTATTATATGCATATAGCTGGCCAATATAATGCAGTCATTTGGTAGCACAGAACTGGAGTACCATTGAGAAAAGATATGTTGAAACTTTTCATCTTGCACTCATTAGGACATTCACAAGAATACCAAATGTAAAGGGAACAAACATTTCATGGAGAGTGCTGATTAGTTGGCAAGTGGGGTCTGACTGGCAAAGGCATTACCATGAAGAATACACCAGTTAAGTGATAACAGACAGTTAACTTGCAAGTTTCGTTTAAATTCAAACCAGACCGGTTGACTCTGATTGGTCAGGGCATTGCCCTGGGGAATGACCAGAGAATGGCTGTCACCTATTTTGTTTGGCTGAAGCAGACGCAATGTGTGTACATGTTCTTTCTGTCTGAAGAAAAACAGGTCTCTGTATTAATGTGACCAGTTCCTGGCATGCATAGTGTGCCATACTGTCAGTTCAATTGATAATCTTGAATTGGTTGTAAGTGTAACTTTTAGCACACACACACAGGATTATTTAGCAAATGTTGTCCCATTTCAGAATCAGATCTAATGCTGGACACTGTTTTGAGTTTTGCAAGCATGGGCTTGTTGAGTACAGTCAGTACCTTGTCTGTTTTTTTTTGAGGAAGTGACAAAAACGGTTGATGAAGGAAGGGCCGTGGATGTCGTCTATATGGATTTCAGTAAGGCATTTGACAAAGTCCCACATGGCAGGTTGGTTAAGGTTAAGGCTCATGGGATACAAGGAGAAGTGGCTAGATGGGTGGAGAACTGGCTTGGCCATAGGAGACAGAGGGTAGTGGTCGAAGGGTCTTTTTCCGGCTGGAGGTCTGTGACCAGTGGTGTTCCGCAGGGCTCTGTACTAGGACCTCTGCTATTTGTGATATATATAAATGAGTTGGAAGAAGGTGTAACTGGTGTAATCAGCAAGTTTGCGGATGACACGAAGATGGCTGGAATTGCGGATAGCGAAGAGCATTGTCGGGCAATACAGCAGGATATAGATAGGCTGGAAAATTGGGCGGAGAGGTGGCAGATGGAATTTAATCCGGATAAATGCGAAGTGATGCATTTTGGAAGAAATAATGTAGGGAGGAGTTATACAATAAATGGCAGAGTCATCAGGAGTATAGAAACACAGAGGGACCTAGGTGTGCAAGTCCACAAATCCTTGAAGGTGGCAACACAGGTGGAGAAGGTGGTGAAGAAGGCATATGGTATGCTTGCCTTTATAGGACGGGGTATAGAGTATAAAAGCTGGAGTCTGATGATGCAGCTGTATAGAACGCTGGTTAGGCCACATTTGGAGTACTGCGTCCAGTTCTGGTCGCCGCACTACCAGAAGGACGTGGAGGCATTGGAGAGAGTGCAGAGAAGGTTTACCAGGATGTTGCCTGGTATGGAGGGTCTTAGCTATGAGGAGAGATTGGGTAGACTGGGGTTGTTCTCCTTGGAGAGACGGAGAATGAGGGGAGATCTAATAGAGGTATACAAGATTATGAAGGGTATAGATAGGGTGAACAGTGGGAAGCTTTTTCCCAGGTCGGAGGTGACGATCACGAGTGGTCACGGGCTCAAGCTGAGAGGGGTGAAGTATAACTCAGACATCAGAGGGACGTTTTTTACACAGAGGGTGGTGGGGGCCTGGAATGCGCTGCCAAGTAGGGTGGTGGAGGCAGGCACGCTGACATCGTTTAAGACTTACCTGGATAGTCACATGAGCAGCCTGGGAATGGAGGGATACAAACGATTGGTCTAGTTGGACCAAGGAGCGGCACAGGCTTGGAGGGCCGAAGGGCCTGTTTCCTGTGCTGTACTGTTCTTTGTTCTTTGTTCTTTCTTTGTTGCAAACAGCTTCATATTGTTTGATAGCATCTGCCCATCTTTGGGATGCAAGCCTTACATACCAAGCATCATCCTGCCATTTGCTCACCATACAAGCCCATTGCGTATCTCACAAACGCATGAATGGGCCAAAGGCTGCCACTTCCAATCCTGAAAAATGCCCAGTCTACTTCAGGTTACCCTAGAAAGGCAAGGTATCTCAGAAATTTGAGCAACGGTGAAACTAGCCGTTCCACACTGCTACTATGCAGTAGCTCGTCACCAGCAGGATGCTGTGATCAAGGCTTATCACACAGATGAGTAATGCGATATATGATTTTTAGTGCCAGTGTGATGCTAGGTATGTCGGCCATACGTCCCAAAGACTGGTGGATTGCATCAAGCAGCATCTCCCTTCCACTGTTCCCAATGGGCAAGGTACAGACGGTACCCAACCAGCTAATTCCGATATTAGATATGGTTCCGCAATTGGATAACTTTTGCTAAACAGTTCTGAGTGTGCTAAGAATTATGCTGCCAACTAATCAGACCCACAGTGCACCAACCAATCAGCACACTCTCATGAAGTATGAACTATTATTCGCTTTACATTTGGTGTTCTTGTGAATGTCTTGAATAGAAGCTGAAAAGCTTCGACGTATGTCTTTTTTCAGCAATACTCTATATTTATGTAATCACTTTATCCTCCGCATTTGATGCTTTAATAAAAACATTTTTAAAATTGACCAAAAACAAAGCTACAGTCAGAATCTTTACAGCACAGAAGGCAGCCATTTGGTCCATCAAGTCTATGGGTGCTCCACATAAAGCAATTGTCAGTCCTATTCTCTGGATATTAATCTTAAACTCAGTCCTTTGAAAAGCTTTCCTCTTAATCTTCTTTAAACCACTATCTGCATTGTCAAAAATAAACAATACATTTTTGCAAATCCCAGGACTGAAGAGCATTGATTTTTTGCAGTCTTGCTACACATGGGAAATAACAGGAATGAATACCAAAATAGAGATAATATGAATATCTCGTACTATCGTCTGTCATGACTAATGATCTCACTAATAGGTCAGAACAGGCTCATTTCTCTGTGCTCTTAGCTTTGCTATGCCTGGAAAATTGCTTCTCACCATGTCACTTAGTTCCATTGTCCCACAAGAATTAGCCCTTGAATTATATAGAATTTACAGCACAGAAACAAGTCATTTAGCCCAACTGTCAATGCTGGTATTTATGCTCCACATGACCTTACTCTCCTTTGTCCAACCCTAATAATATACCCTCCTATTCCTTTCTCCCTATGTTCTAATCCAGCAGCCCCATATGCATGAATGCTGTTCACCACTACTCCATGTGGTAGACTCATTGATTTTTGTTAAGTAAGCTACTGTCTCATATTTAAGATAACATGTGCTGTTCCAACATAGAGGCAAGGGCCTGCAAGAGCCAACTCTATACCCCAAATTCTATTAACGGCGAGTGCCCAAATTCAGTTATGTCATTAGAGGCTGCCAAGCTGCACAGAAAGTGAAAAATATCCAAATCAAGACGGGCCGTGTTGTATTTCCAATAATCAGTAGGAGGGCCCTCAAAACAACTTGGCTGGCAATCCTCTTACTAAAGAATGGTATACAGCCTGGAAAAAATTAAAATAAAAGAAACCAGAAACAACGGAAAATTCTGCTATTATAATTACTTACATCTGAGAACAGCCAGTTTTCCACAGACCTCAGGTTTTAAGTGGAGAATGTTAAGTGATTAATACCAAACACTGAACTCAAGGTAAATTGGAAAAATAGTGTGGTCAAAATAGAGCAAAAAAAAAATTGCAATAACATTCTGTGGACTGTCTGAAGTTTCAGCCTACATTTACATACCTCACTTCTGGCATAGGCCTTGAACTGAAAATTTTGACTCAAAAGGCAAGATTACTTATCTTGCAAGCTGACCATTAAACTGTGATGTAATGCAGGACATCAAACGGCTCACAAGAAGGTGTTGCCAAAATACTGTGTTAGTTCTAACATCCCCGCACAGCTTTATAGACACCATCTTAGAGGTGCTAATTTTGTACAAGAAATTCAACCAGAATCCTGTGGCTTCAAGTAAGTGGATAATGTAAACCTTGAAGCACAAATCACTAAGGTCAGGCAATGCTCACATCTGAGTTAACACTTCTGCTGGGCATTTCCAACCCTCACTTCTGCATTTACTGCCCCAGCATATATGTATTAGACATAAAAAACATAAATCCTGGAAATTTGAAACAAACAGGTTGTGTGCACACCAACAAATAATTGAAAGAAAAAATTTGACCCTCAAACATCATCATGCCATTGTACTGTTCCTGGAAAACAGAACTAACCCAACACAATGATTAAGCAGTTGAATTTATACGCCTTTTAAACTTCATGATTCTGCAACCAATAGATAAACCAAAAAGGTGAAAAAACTCAAAACTGACATTCCTCTCCATCTGGAATGCAGCTGACCTGGCATTGAAAGACATTGTGGAAGTTAACAACCTGTCCATTTCTTAATAAGGAGAAGAGGAATATGATAAAAGTTGAGTATGGATCACAACTCCAACATGTTGCAAATGCACTGGTGAATAAAGTATTCCATAGGAAATAAAACAGGGTGACAATAGATGCTTTTATTCTGATAATGTGCCATGTCCTCCAGACACATAAAATATTCCTACCCTCCCCATCCCCTACAGAAAAAAAGCTATACAGTATCTAAGGAGGAGAACCCCAGATGCGCAGAATTTTTTTTTTTTGATTTGATGAGTCTCCAGAATGGGGGTCAGAGATACAGAAAATTAGTACTTCTTTCCCATAAACCTGCTATCTGGAAACATCAGCATTCTGGCACATTGCAAAGGGGATAGCGGCACTCAAAAGGCCATTCTTCCACAAGCCCAGTATTAACATAAATATCTAACTTGTTCAAGCTGAAGAGGGAAACAAGAATACAAATTATGTATGGAAGATGAAAGCATTGGATGATGCAGAAGTGATTAGACAAATTTGCACAGAGTATGTTGATAGAACAACAATTTGTGCCAGTAAAGTGGTTAGTACTTGTTTCCAACTGTTCAGCAATCATCACACAAAGGGTGCATTGCTAATATCCTAGTCAGTGAAATCCATATGAACAGTTACTGAGCCGTTAATAAAGAGTCAGTATAGATGAAATGCATTTAAACAAAAACCCATTACTTCATTGCATAAGAACGAAAAGCACAATTCACACATTTCCATATAATTTGTGATCCACCAAGTATTATTGAATCTCAGATCAAAAAAAATTGAGAAAATATTTGTGTGTCCAATAAAGAGAGACCTCGCACTGAGGTTAAATCCAAAGTCTGGAAGAGCATCATTACAGTTACTCACAGTAGTTCATCAACTCAGTCAAGTGGACAAAATATACTAACAAATTTTATCCAATTTGTTAAACAAAAGTAGCAGGAATAAAGTCATCGTGTTTAATCTATTAAGTATCTTCAAAAGTTGATTTTGAGAGGATGCCAATTACAGCGGGTCTTCATTTTTTTTGCAGGAAGATGTGCGATTCACTGAGTTAATTAAGTTCCATTCCCCACAGAAAATTTAAGCATTGTTGAAAAAAAGATGCATGCCAGCAAAGCTTTACATCTTGCACTCATCAGGACAGCTACTCAAGATAAAGCAACAATAAAGGGAAGAACAATTTATATTGCATGAGAAAAAAGTGCTGATTGGTTGGCAAGTCAACTGACTGGTAGAGGCTTTGTCATGGAGGAATGTAGCAGAGAACAATTAACTATCTCTGCTGCGCTCTCCATGACAACTCCTCTTTTTTCAGCACTACGCAACTTCTGCACTACCAAATGACAGAAAATGTAGTAATCAGGAGGCATCGTAACCCATAAATAAGTGTTGTAAAACATAATATACATACAATCTAGAACAGAGAAATAGGTCATTCAGCCCAAATGGTCGATGCCAGTGCTTACACTCCACATAATTCTCCTCTCATTACAATTACTTTTCATCCTGTTCCAGTACCCTTCTATTCACTTTCCGCTCATGCTCATGGCATGATTCATGCCTCCTCTTAAATTCAATGTCATCTGCTTCAATCACTGTCTAAAGAAGGTCCTCGTCAACTTTTTCTATTTGATCTGTTCGTGGTTAACCTATATATATTACATATATCACATACAGGCCTTTTCGCTTTAGATTCACACACAAGAGCTTTAACATAATAACACCTCCCAAGGCACTTCACAGGAGTAATTCAAGTCACGTATGGCATGAAATTATAAAAGGAAATATTAGTTCAAATAAAAGTTTGGTCAAAGAAGTAGGTTTTAAACGGTGTCTTAAAGAGGACAGAGAAGTCGAGTGGCAGAGGTACAGCAGAGCCCCGATTCCCTAGGCCATTGGCAGCCAGAATTTGGGACATTTTGCTCAACTCTCTGGCATTCAGCCTGAAAATTCACCAGTGACTATGAGGAGGTATTCACTGAGGAACCCCTGCACTCTTAATGACTGAGTTTAGCCAGCTGCTTGGATGGAAAAAAGAGCTCAGACATCATTGAGATTAAAAATACTCATTGGGGAAAAGAAAGGTTCAGCCAGACCACAGGTGCATTTGAGGAAGCCCTTGAGAATTAATGGGGCATGACATGCTGTGTAAACAGACAATCTGAAAAGCTTCTGGAGGCAGACAGCCACTGGCTAACCACAGAGGCTCGTACAAATTAATGGGGTCTGAAATCAAATATAAACAAACCACCACAAAGGACTTAATGCTGGCACACCACCCCAGGCAGGACATTGAGGCTGATAAAAGTTAAGGGGGCATGAAATCGAATATAAACAAATAACTACAAAGGGATAAAATCAGGCAGACTGCAACAGGGAAACCACAGAGCCTGTTGAAACTGCAAGGGATGCAAAATGATTCTCCAAGAAACAAGTTACAGAACGGCTGTCTTGAGAGAGGATTTTAGGACAGACAGGCTGCAGCTATGCTGTGTGCTGTTAAAGTGTGTTAAACCTGAAAGAAAGCAGGCCTCAAGGATACAGAGACCCACTCCAACTCCCATCCCGGGGGAGAGCCACGACCTGGCCCCCTCCAGCCCAACGCAAGTTCCCAACCCCCAGCTCCCTTGAAGAACCCCCCCTCCCCCATTCGCATCTGGCCAGTGACTGCTTTGCCTTTGTGCACCCTTGAAATAAGTGGGAAGCAGCACTCACCTCCTTCTGAGTCCATGGCCCATTTTTAAGGGCCAATAGTAATTGCTGCCCGCGTGACCATAGAATTCCATAGGTTCCCTCTGGTGGGCAGGCGGATTCCATCAGGTTAGACCATCTGACTTTAACCTCGGTAATGAGACTGCAATGTATTCAAATGAGGTTCTCACCCTTTGGGGGCGAAATCCTGGTCACGCCAGCTGGAAGGGCCTGGGAAGATTGCGATCCGGGTTTATACTGGCATGACTCCCGTTTTAAGCCTCTCACCAGTTTCTCTTGCGGTTTGCCCACCGCAAATGGGGCCAGAAAATCACCCCCTTTGTCTCTATCATTACTCTATGCTTAATTGTTCACAAATACAGAAACTAACACTTGATTTAATTAACGGCAATGGTTGAATCCAGTTTCTCTTTTTTTTGTGATGGTCTCTTTAATTGTTTAAGTGTTAATTAGTGAGCTAACATTTATTAATTTTAAACTGCGCTGCTGGGCAAGTCAACTGACCTGGAGCCATTCTGATCTGAACAAATGTAGAACACATTCATACTCCATCAGAAACTTTCCACCATGCCTACATATTTCCTCCAAAAAGATCAATTAACATGAATGTGTTTTGTACATACAGGAATGTTTATTGAAAACATTCCATGTATTAACGTCATGATTTGCACAGTAACTGGTCTACAGAAAGTCAAGTGCACAGGAGTGCAAAGATGACATTACGGCAGACTCAAGTAAATTGCTTCAGTACTGAAAAAAAGTCTCAATTACACCTACTTTCAAATGCATCCCCAGGAACCAACTACTATTTTTGCATATGAGATCTTCTCTTTCCATATACATAAGCAGAACTAAGTTTACATTGACAAATTACACATTGAATAACACTGTCTATCTGAGGCAACGCAAACGGACTGCTCCTTAACCAGCTATTCCCAATCTCTGACCTCGAGTTTCTGCCATGAGGAAGTGGCTTCATCCCAACAGATTGGTTCAGATAAGGAGCTCAACATGGGAAAATGAGGAGGAATTATTTAGGCGGTATAATTAATCTGGAGTGTACTCCCTGAGCAAGTGGTGGAAGCAGTTTAATAACAAACTTCCAAAAGGGAATTGGATGTATGCTTGTAAAATAAACATAAGCAAGGCTACAGGACAAGAGCAGGGGAGTGAAACTAATTGAATTGTCAATTAAAAAGACTCAGCACATGCAAGATGAGTCAATTGGCCCCAAGGTATGCTGTGTGACTGTAAAAACCGGGAATTCCTTGTTCAATCCATTCAGGAGTCATTGGGCATGATACTAGTATTTCATACGCTATCACTATGCACCTTGTATCCCATACATGCACAGGCAGAAAACAAAACCCAAACCATTTCTTCTATTTCATGTGGTTAGCATTGAAAGTTACATCTATCAAAACATCTGAGCATTATTGTCAATGACATACTGTATGGTTTTCCACTCAAACTTGCCAATTTGAATAATTTTTCTTCAGAAATGGAAAATAAAAGCAAATGAATTAACAAGATATGCTATTTCTATAGCCATCCTTGTATCCTCTGCAATACTTGACTAAAAGCAAATACTCGATTACTCCTGCTGAAAAGGTCAGTGGTAATGGATGAAAGGGTGAATGGTCGAAACTTTTGTTAATAGCTGCTTTGCACCCCTCCAATCATTTCCCATGTTTCGCCATGTTTGACCAAGGTTTTTATAATCATGCTTCCATTGGATGACAACACAGCAAAAGGCCTTGTTTGCCAAGCAAGCCCCTCATATGTGAGAAAATGAACTGGAAGGAGAAAATGTCACATTAAATCTGTGTGCAGTAGCTCAGGCCTATCCCTCTCCCTGAAGCCTGTGGCTTGGGTTTCACTGAATCCCTGATTCTTGAAAGGCTCTGGTTTATAATTGAGCCTGAGTAAAGGTGTTCACAAAAGACTGAGAATGCACTGATATCATTCTGATGGCTGCTGCATTAACCTGAATATGTCTGTCACTCTGAACTGAACACCATGATTGCAACTTAAAGTTGCCATCAACTCCTCACTTATAGTACTTTACAGTTATAGGCCAATACTGCAAGTGCTGGGGAACTGCAGGAATAGCAAATCACTAAATCAAAAACATGGCACTTTAAAAAGGTCAAAAAAATTAAAATTGTTCAAACTTCAAAATGGAAATAAATACAGGAAAATACTCCACTCCACAGCTCCTGCACAAATCAACAATTAGAACAAGTGAGTCCTTGGTTCTTTATTTAAAATTCAATGTGCTCATGCTCCGCTCTGCTAATCAGATATGAAATATCAGCCATGTCCCAAGCCGAGGACTAGCCATAAGTAATTTCACAAGTGTTCAGTTTATACGCCTGATGTTTTATTTCTGTGATCCGTTCCAAAGAGGATCAACAGAAAAACCTAATCCCATTTGCCAAGCTTAAAAATGTCTTCTACCCCTAAACAAGTTGTGCTTTGTATGGAAATTTAATGCTGTTCTTGAAGAATTACATCATATTTCTTGGCTTTTGCAATTTTATGCATTCGACATATGTCCAGGTATTTGATGCTCAAAAGTACCCCATTAAAGGTCATCAGTATTAGGTTTGTACCAATGGTTTACAATTATCCATCACATGCAGTGAGAAATTGAATAAATACAATATATTTCCATTGCACAAGTGCAGAAATGAAATAACTTAACAGAAATGCACAACCAAACACCAGATGTACAATGCAGATTGTGTGAAGAGTTGGGAATTTGGTTCAGTGGGAATTAGAGACAGGGAGAAAAAGAGGTGCTTTTTTTTCAGCCTCCAGTGGCGAGTTTCCTTCTGTAATGACTTCAATCAAGCCATTCAGGTTGGCCTATTGGAGTATGAACTCCCTGATTAAGGATCCAATTGATGGGCCAATCAGGAAGTCTTTGCCTTGTACTTGACCAGGAGCGTCAGTTCCTCTGAAACCTCCGGAGATAGACTGCTAACTACTAGCCTCTGTGTACTGTTGTTAAGAGTTGTAAATAAAAGGATTTTGGTGAAGTGCTTCTGCCTCCGAAGACTTATTATATCTTCCTTGTCACCAAGCTAAATGAGTGCAACTTTCTATCATTTTATCTGTGTAAATTAGCTGTTTAAATAAAAAAGGTTGGACAGAAATGGCAGGGATGGTGATGTGCCATGACTGAAGCATGTGGGAAGCTATAGAATGCACTAGAATCCCGGATAGGCATATGTCTGGAAAGTGTCTGCAGCTTAGGCACTCGGCTCAGAGCTGCTGATCAGGGGTCTAAATTGCAGACATTGCTGGGCATTGGAGGGGCAGATTTACCTAGATACTTTGTTCCAAGAGATAGACACCTTCCTTAGGTTAGACAGAACTTTTGTGCTGCTCAACTGTAAGGGCCATGAGGGTGTGATTGCAAGTCAGGCAAGTAAGAGGAACTAGCATGTAATGATGGAGGAGCCTCAGCCCCTGACTCCAACAGGTACGAGGTGTTCGTTACCTGTTTAGATGAAAAGGAATGCAAGGTGGACAAGCAGACTGACTATGGCATCATGGCGAAGGATGTCATTCAAGTGAGGGGAACGAATAGGAATGTGATAGTGATAGAAGACAGTGTAGTCAAGGGGATAGATCCTGTTCACTGCAGTCAAGAGCACAAGTCCAGACAGCTGTGATGCCTATTTGGTGCCAGGGTTCAGGATATCTGCCCAAGGCTGAAGAGGAACATGCAGTGGGAGCATACATGGTCACATAGGTACCAAAAACATAGGTAAGACTAGCAAAGATGCTCTGCACAGTGAATAAGAGAAGGTAGGCACTAAGTTAAAAAGCAGAATCTCAAAGGTGATAACCTCCAGATTATTACCCGAGCCATGGGCAAGTTAGTAGAAGTAAATAAGACCAGAGAGATGAATGCATGGTTCAAAGAATGGAATGGAAGAAATGGGTTTCAATTCATGGGGCACTGGCAGTAGTACTGGAGATAGTGGCAACCACACTGTTGGGACAGTCTGCACTTGGACCATGCTGGAGCCAGCGTTCTAGCAAGTCAAATGGCTAGGGAAACAGAGGGGACTATAAATTAAGTATGAGGGGAGGGGAAATCATGTATGGGAAGATTGAGTAAATTACAGGGAAACAAGGCAATTGATCAAGATAGCTGCAATGGTAATGATAATCAGGGACAGCAATTGCAAAGTGTGTGCCAGCAGATAGGGCCACAGTTTACAAAAATGGTAAAGAAACTGAATTTGTGCTCTGTTTTGGAATGCCAGCAGTAGTTACAATAAAACAAATGAACTTTCAGCTCATATAGAAATTCATAAATTTGACCCGATAGCCATTAGAGAGATCTGGCTAGAAGGGAACCAAAGCTGGACCAAAATATCCAAAATGACTACCAAAATATCCAAGCAGGTGTGTCATTTAGGAATGACAGGAAGCTGAGAAAAGGTGATGCGGTAGCTATATTAATTAAAGAGGGCATTATACTGTAGTGAAAGATGGTCTTAGTTTGGGTGGAACTAAAAAACAGCAAGGAGCAGAAAATATTGGTGGGAGTTGTTTATAGGCCACTAGAGTAATAATGTAAATTGACAAGGATAATACATTAACCATGGGGGACTTCAATTTACACATAGATTGGGTAGATCTAATTAGTACTAATGCTGTGGAGGACAAATTCTTGGAAGGTATGTGATAGTATTCTATAGCAGCACGTTAAGGAACCAACTGGAGAATGGATTTTTTTTTAGATCTAGTATTGTGCAATGAAAAATTGCTACTAAATAATCTTGTTGTAAAGAAGTCTTTAGGAAAGAGTGATCTTAATATGACAGAAGTTTAGAAGTATTGTAGTTCATTTAGAGACAAGGTCTAAAATCCAAATAAAGGAAACTATGGGGTTATGAGTAAAAACTAGTAATAGCAGATTGGGAAAAGGCATGATGGTAGATAGGCAATAGCTAACATTTAAAGAACTAATATAATTTACAACACAAATACATTCCTTTAAAGCAAAAAACACAGCAATGTACCAACTGTGGCTCACAAGAGAAATCAAGGACTACGTTAGATCAAAGGAAGGAGCATAAATTTGTCAAAAATGGTACGCCTTGAGAATTGGGAGCATTTTAGAATTCTGCAAAACAGAACCAAGAAAAATGTTAAGGGAAAATTAATATAAAAGTAAAATAGCAGGAAACAAAAATAGACGCAAAAGCTTCCGTAGGTATGTAAAAGGAAAAGGATTAGCAAAGGCAAATCTGTGTCCACTATAGGCAGACAGGAGAATTTGTAATGGGAAATAAGGAAATGGCAGAGAAACCAATAAAGATTTTTTAAAAACCTCTCTGGAATACTAGAGAATATCAATAGTAAAAAATAAGGTAGAGAAATTAATGGGACTGAAAGGAGATGGAATCTGGACCTGATGATCTACATCCCAGAGTGTTGAAAGAGGTGGCTGTAGAGATAGTAGATGCACTGGTGAATCATCTTTAAAATTCTATTGACTCTGGAATGGTTCCTGCAGATAAGGTGGTAAATTTAACCCCACTATTTAAAAAAGGAGGGAGAAAACAGGGAACTACAGACCTATTAGCCTGACATCAGTAATGCTAGAATCTATAATACAAGAAGTGATAACAGGGCACTTAGAAAATGATAGCATTGGACAGAGTCAACATGGATTAATGAAAGGGAAATCATGTTTAACAAACATGGAGGTTTTTGAGGATTTTACTAGCAGAATGGAGAAAGGGGAACTGATGTGGTATATTGTGATTTTCGGAAAGCTTCTGCTGAGATCCCAAACAAGAGGTTATTAAACCAAATTAGAGCACGTGAGATTGAGTGTAATATACTGCAAGGATTGAGGACCGGTCAAAACAGTAGAAATAAAAAGGTCATTTCCAGGTTGGCTGGCTCTGATGAGTGGGGTACTGCAAGATCAGAGTTGAGCCACAGCTCTTCACAATCTTGATTAATGATTTGAATATGGGGATCAAATGCATTATTTCCAAGTGAGGGAAGTGAGAGTCATGAGGGGATGGAAAGACGCCTCAAGGAGATTTGGAGAGGCAGGGGGCAAAAATTTGGCAGATGGAATATAATGTGAGAAATGAGAGGTTATTCATTTTGGTATAACAAACAGAAATACTGATTATTTCTTGAATGGCAAGATGCTGGAAAGTGTTGAACTTCATAGGGACGGTCGGTCACAAAGCGAACATACAGATACAGCAATTATGGCGGAAAATGGTACGCTGGTCTTTATTACAAGAGGATTTGAGTGGAGGAGTATAGACGTCTTACTGAAATTATATAGAGCCTGGTGAGACCGCACCAGAAGTATTGTGTGCAGTTTTCGTCTCATTGCCCAAGGAAAAATAAACTTGCCTTAGAGGGAGAACAGCAAAGGTTCACCAATTCCTGAGATGGAAGGATTGTCCCATGAGGAAAGGTCAAGTAGACTGGGTATTTAATCTTTGAAGCTTAGAAGAATGAGGCGCGATCTCATTCAAACATTGAAATGATTACAGGGTTCAACAGGGTAGATGCAACAGGATGTTTTCTTTGGTTGGGGATTCTAGAATCAGGAGACAGCGTCTCAGAATAAGGGGCGAGTTACTTAGGACTGAAATGAGGAGGAATTTCTTCACTCAAGAGGCTCCTGAATCTTTGGAATTCTCAGCCCGAAAGGGATGTCGAAGGGTAGTCGGTGAGTATGTTCAAGATGGAGATCGAAAGTGGCCTACTTCAGCTCCTTGTGTTCTGATCTAACTTAATAGATTCACAACTTAAATATTGTTGAAAAGTGAAACATGTTGGCAAAGCTTTTAATCTTGCACTCATTAGGACAAATGCAAGAATGCTAAATTTCAAACAATTACAACAATTGATACCACAGGAGAAAAAAAAGTGTGCTATTGATTGGCACATTGACTGTGATTGATTGAGCATTGACATTGAGAAAGCAATGGGAACTATAGGATTCCCAAACACCCAAAACATTCATACAGTGATCTGTTTTCTGCAAAAAGGAATATGTTCAAACCTAGTGCCTATTTTGAATTACCCGAGAGCTTGGGAAGGCTATAGTTCCCCATTGTTTTCTCCATCACAATGCCTCGGCCAGAGTCAATTGGTCAACCAATCAGCACCTTTGCTCCTGTAGCATATATTACTGTGATCGTTTGAAATTTAGCCCTCTTGCATTTGCCCTGATGAGTGCAAGGTGAAAAGCTTCAGCAACATGTCTCTCTTTTCAACACTATTCAGATTCACAACTGTTCAAATTTTAATGCCAAGCTCCTTAGAAGTTAAGTATCTTTCTGTCGAAGTCAGAATTGGTCAGGGTAACCTCAGGAGGAAATTTTCTAACTTCTCAAGCAGAACAATACAGCTGAATTTTCTCAAAGCATTTAAAATATTTACCATAAACAGTATTAACCCATATTTGAAACTACAGGATCTTGCATGGTTGAATGACAGAGAGCATTGAGCCATCTGCATGTGGTCCAATTGCTTTCAGTGGAACTAGGCATTGAAGCCACAGTACCGAATTGTTGAGATGTATATTCACCTTCCAAAATATGTTGAGATACAATATAAATGGAAATTAATAAGCTTCTTTTCAGTTATTATAGCAGTAACTCAGCATGACAGGGCATCGGGTTTGTTGATCTTATATAAAAATAGTGCAAAATGATGATCCAGTAGCTATCACACATGCAGCTGCAATCTCATTTAAGATAGCAGAATTCAAATCTCACCTATATGGATATTCAACAAGAACAACTTGCATTTATATAGAACTTTTAAAGTAGTAAAATTTCCCAAGTTGCTTCACAGAAGGTTATCAAGCAAAACTGGATACTGAGCCACATAACACGATATTACAACAGACGACCAAAAGGATTTTGCAGGGCTGTGAAGAAGAGTGGGATTAGCAGAGTTGCTCTTATAGAGAGCCGGCACGGACATGGTGGATTAAATGGTCTCCTTTCATGCTGTAACCATTCTCTGATAGTATGCTTAGGCAAAGAATTCAATTTTATGGAGCATGGATGGGAGGTAGAAGCACAGATATTTAGGGAGGGAATTTCAGAGTTTAGAACCTAGACAGTAGAGAAAGATGCTAGTGGTTAAAATTGATATCAATATTACTTTGTTCCCAGGAGAGGTTAATTCATTCACAAGCTCTGATTTAATGAGTGGCACCTGAAGAGAGACAAACAGGACTGTTCTTTCTACTCAAAAGAGAGCAAAGTTGAAGCTGCTGAGTGAAAACAAGAAAGAAATTTGGTCTTACTTAAAAACAACTTTGCCCCATTGACACATATCAAATTTATACAAAAAGTTCATAAGATTTTGAATAGAAAGATCACATAGGGCAAGTAAAAGCTGTCCTGAAGATTATAGAGATTTAGTGGCTATGATTCACCCGTTTTTAAATCTAAATGCCCACGCCAGCAGTAGAACTGGACTGTTTCCCACTGGTGTTAGCAGTAGCTGAGAGGTGGGATTGTCCCACCTGAGCGATGCAGTTATGCATTACAGGAAAGAACGGGTCACCCCCCCTTCCCAAGTATGAGGGTGACCCAACCACACCACTGCCCCCCCCCCCCCCCGCCCCACCCAGAGGCCTCAAATCCTGCTTTAGCCCCGTCGCCCCCATTCAGCGGGACATCGGCATTCCCAGCAGCATATGGGGACATTATGTCAACAAAAATTAAATTTCACAACAAAGTAAGTGAAAGCTTGAGCCAAGGGAGTGTTGCACTGTCAGAGGAGTCTGTCAACCTGTTTTAACCTTATTTAGTTGGGTCTTAAGATCCTATGGTATCATCCAAAAGAAAGCAAGATTGGCTCAGATCATGAACTGCCACTAAAAATGGATTGAGGCTGATCATGAGGGAATTTGGGAGTCTGGATCAATCAGAAAGGGACTTGAGCAAAGTACCAGAGTCACTGCACAGACATGAACTAAGTTTCCAACTAAAGCAGGCACGGTAGTGCACATTATCAGAATATGGTGGGTGTTAGCTGAGGAGCAAAGGACCTAGACAAGATACTGAGAGATATGGGGGAAAGGAATAGGTTAACAGAGGAACCACAGAGGGGAAGGGAGACATGGCGCATTCAAGGAAACCAAAAGTCATGAGGGCAGGAGCCAATGGTGTGGAGCTGGAGTACTTGGGGTGGACTATACACAAAATCTGCACCAGGGTCGGGTTCAATAGATCTTCCCTCTATATTCTACTTTACCTCATCAAATCAACATATCCTTCTATTCATTGCCCTCTCAGATATTTATTTAGCTTCTCCTTAAATGCATTAAGCCTAAACCTCAACTATCCCTTGTGACAGGGCATCCAATCTAACCAATCTTCGAGTAAAGATTTTCCTCCCGCCCGAATTCATTTTTGCACAGACTCATGACAATTATGTTTAAAACCTTGGTTCAAATGAATGGGAAGTTTATACAGAGGGGTTGTGCCATTCCTCGAGTGTTTGGCTCAGGCATGGATTGAAGTGAAGCAAAATCTATAGGGAGCAAAGTGGATATAATATACCTGATGGATGATTAACTGGGGAAGTGAGGGAGGGCTTGGGGGGGGGGAGAATGAGAGCAAGAGGGCGAAGAAGAGAGGGAGCCGAGTGGGGGAGATAGAGAGAGGGGGCACAAGTGGTAGCATAAGAGTGCACTTGCGGTAAGAGTCCTTTAATTCTCATGATCAGTAAAGGGCTTTTTGACTGCACAAGGCTTTTCATAAATTTAAAAGGATTCCACATGTATTTACTAAAAAACAAAATTACCTCAGAATCCATTGTTCTTTCACTAATTAATGGCACAAATTGCTTAGGTGCAAGTAATGTCTTCTGCATACTTTGCCACAATTCAAAATTTCCTTTCGTAATCCTCATTATTAAAGGGGATCACAATGGGCTGACAGCACCACCTGCTGCATAAAGACACTGAGAAAATTGCCAAAGTCTGTTCTATTTAATAAAACTACTTTTTAGAAGTTTTATTTAATAACTTCTCGAACATTTGACAGTACACAAAATGAAGAATTTATCACAGCAAGAGACATGTTCAAAAAAGGTTTACACATGTAAGTAGAACACTAGCTGGGAATGTTAATTGTGAGAACAATGCAAAGAAACTTCAAAAGGGTTGACAGGCAAGAGAGTGGGCAGGAAATGGTAGACAGAACATAATGTGGAAAATGTTAAGTTACACACTTTGGTAGGAAAAACAGAAAGAGAGTATTTCTTAAATGGTGATAGCAAAGTGTTGATTTTCAAAGGGACCCAAATATTCTTTTTCATGAATCATTAAAAGCTAAAGTGCAAGTGCAGCAAGCAAACAGAAGGTAAGCTGTATGTTGCCCTTTATTGCAAGAGGATTTAAGTAGAGGAATTAAAGATGTTTTACTGCAATTGTATAGAACCTTGGTGAGACCGCACCTGGAGAAGTGTGTACAATTTTGGTCTTTTGACACAAGGAACAATATATCTGCCATTGAGGGAGTGGAGCAAAGGTTCACCAGACTGATTCTTGGAATGACAGGATTGTTCTATGAAGAAAGTTTGAGGAGATTGGGCCTATATTCTCTACAGTTTAAAAGACAGAGAGGTGATCTCGTTGAAGCATACAAAATTCTTAGAGCTCTACAGGGTAGATGCAGAAAGTATGTTGACCCTGGTGGGGCAGGGTCTAGAACTGGAGAACACAGTCTCAGAATAAGGGCTAGGACAAAGGTGAGGAAGAATTTCTTCAGAGTGATGATTCAATGGAATTCTTTACCCCAGGGGCTGTGGAGGCTCAGTCACATGACTCTACACATGAAAGACACAAGGGATCTGCGGACAGGGCAGGAAAATAGCACTGAGGTAGAAGTTCAGCCATGATCTAATTAAGTGGCAGAATATTCTTGAGGAGCCAAATAGCCTACTCCTGCTCCTATTTCCTACGTTCCTGTGTCCCATAAAGATGTCATTGTGATGATCATACTGTGACAGTATGGATACTCAAAGACTTTTAACCTAATTAACAGGCAGGCAGCAAATTTAGCATCAAAAGCATGGTCATGGTAAGCTTTGAACTCTGAAGTCTCTGTTGTGTTTGTCAGACCAATTACTGAGTATTCTGAATTTGTTGAATTTGTACTGTGCCAATGCAAATAATTTTTTTAAAGGAGCAGAAATGCTGGAATCAGATTGGATCCAAGTAAAATGGGTCAACTTTCCTAGTCTTACAGTTGCTGATTAAATGGTTACGCATTTCCAGCATTTTCTGCTTTGATTCTTCATTAATTTAATTCTGGTCCTGAAGTAATTAAGAATCATTTTAAATGTTGCATGGTTTCAGATTGGCACATATGACACATAGGTGGTTTCTCCTTTATTAAATTTGAAATACCTTGTGAGCATTTTCAAAGATTGTTAAATATCCAGATCAGATTTGTCTATTGGGAGTTTAAGAGTGAAAGTCACATCAATCTCTTTTTGTCAGGCTTCATTCTGTCTGCAAACACAAATTGTTTTTCCCTATGGCAACCAATACAGCAGTGACTTATCAATTCACAAGGCAAATAATAAATTTTGATAATTGCTGGTCTGAAGCCATGATTTTCTACTGCCTTTTAAATCCTACCATATTTTTTCAAACTTTATTGAAAATAGCAGAGAGTAAGGAACAGCTTCAAATGCTACTATAACCAATAAGCAGTTATATAGCACCTTTAACAAAGAAAAACATCCCAAGACACTGTACAGAGGCTCAATGGGTGGCGGGGTGAAGACTCTAGTCCAAAGATTATATAGAGGGGTGAACAAAAATCGTGTCAAAAAAATGGTTTTTAGTATTGTGTTGGAGGAGAGAGACGCAGAGGTTAAAGGGAGGAGAATCCCCAAGTGTGAATTTGCAGTAGTTAAAGACATACATCAATCTATACAAAATTCTACCCACGCTCAACAATTTCCAAATAGCACATGATAACCTTTTTTTCTGGAATTACAAAGAACAAGTGCAATAAACAACTGAACTGATGTCCTACTCAAGACTTAAGAAACCACTCCGGTAGAAGCCTTTGATCAGAAGTAGAAACTGGTGAACAAGTCAGGCCCTCTATCTGATCAAGCGACCAGCAATGCAATCAGCCCTGGAAGTTACAGTATACCAATATTCCCCACCAATGAGTCTGCCACGTTCAGTGGAGAAGTTACTTAAGCAATTATTATTTCCCAAACAGGCAACGGTTGTATAAAAGGAATTGCAACAGGGCTACATTTATAGTAATTCTTCCCCTCAAATCTGTGATAATTTAGGATTTCAGTAGGCCAGATGACATCTCGGGCTCACGTCAATAGCATTCTTGTCTTCAGATCAAAAGGTTGCATGTTCAAGGGCTGTTCCGGGATTTAAACTCAAACCTGGACTGACACACTAGCCAGCAATTGCTGCACAATTGAAGATAATACCTTAAAAATGATATATTAAACTAAGAACTTTTATATATTTGCAGGAATTTAACTGCACACATTCCGCATATGCATATTTTAAAAATCATGTATTCAGAAATCTCAGGGCTAATAGTTGGGACAGCAGAGAACTTCAATGATGATTGTACCAACCAAAAGCTTACAAAATTGACAAGATGAATGAAAGAACAGTGTCCTGCATCACAACTTGTATAAAAAAGGTCTAAGCTGTTGATTTAAATAAAATTGCTCAACTCAACAGGTTAGAGTGCTGAATAAATCTCCAATAAATTGCAACACTACTTACACACACAGGTTAAATGAATTTCAGCAGCATCACATTATTTACTCAGTTATCATTAAAATATTCTGCTGGGGTAAATACCATCAACTTCGAACGAAAAATTAGTTTTCAAAGCTGCACTGCACAAAATATGGTTTTCTTTCTTTTTGCCACAAGTTTGATCAATAATATAAAATGAATAATAAGCTACAGATGTTGAAACTTGTATTTTGCCAGATTAAGGGGTCTACTCCCAATATAGCATAATTTTGTGTTGTGCAAGGCACAAACTATAGATCTAAGTTATACTGCCCACTCTACCTTGCTCAGTTTACCAATAGACATTTTGGGCAGCTGGTTTTCTGTTTATGGAAGCAAAACTGGCAATTCACTTCGGTGTCAACATTAAAATGTTTTGGTCCCAAATTTTAAAAATTCCCAGAGGGAAACAAAGCACCTGGAAAATGCTTTCCTCGTTTATAAAGGTTACACACAGCCAGTAGTTATACTACACTTACTGTGAAGCTGAAGTTTTGTTAAACTACCTACTTGAGATTGTTTCACATCTCCTAACATGAACACTCCAGAGAATCAAATCACAATCACTTCTCATTTGATGCTCATCAGAAACTGCTTCACATTAAAATGAAAGCAATAGCATAATGCCGAACTTACTGTGACGGAACCCACCTATGAATTTCTCACATTATTCCTGAATAGCTATGAAAACCTATTAAGCTCCCAGTCAGAAATAGCCAAAATTTGAATACATTTGTTCCCTCTGTTTAATACCTGTGCATAATCGAGTTAAATGTGAAACATAATGTAACTCCAATAAACCTTGTTTTCAAGATGGGTATAATGCAGCTCAAAATATTTTAAGAAACGTTTTCACTGTAGGATTTTAAGAGCAGCGCATGCTAACATTATAATTTTTAAGTTTATTTATTAGTGTTACAAGTAGGTTTACATTAACACTGCAATGAAGTTACTGCGAAAATCCCCTAATTGCCACACACTGGCACCTGTTCGGATACACCAAGGAAGAACTTAGCATGGCCAATGCACCTAGCCAGCATATCTTTCGCACTGTGGGAGGAAACTGGAGCACCAGAGGAAACCCACACAGACACAAGGAGAACGTGCAGACTCCACACAGACAGTGACTCAAGCCAGGTCCCTGGCACTGAGGCAGCAATGCTAACCACTGTGCCACCATATCACCATACTGTGCCACTGGCATTTCTGGATCTGCAACACCCAAAGTCTCTCTTATCTGTGAATTAAAATTAATACTGGATTTAATATCCACTCTCTCCAGCACTGACACAAGTGGTTTTGTGTACGGTTTGCAGGATATACTGCAGCAGTTCGCAAAGGTTTCTGCAATAGCACCTCGTTCTTCTACAAACTCCACTACCAAAAAGGACAAAAGCAATGGTGGTGTGGGAATACCATTGCACACAAGTGCCCCCCGAGTCACACAACATCTAATTTAATGTCAAATGGTGCTTAAACCCATAACTTTCTGCCACAGGAGGAAGGATGCTACCACTGAGCCATCTTAAGATCTGATAGTATTAAAGGAGATCAAAGCTCCAGCAAAAACAAAAATCATATATCCATGTACAGTTTTGAGCCAGTGCTTTCTCCTTAGCAGTCAATGTCACTGCGCACACCAAAAGTCAACTTATCCCACATTGCTGGTGCAAGATAACACCCACACTGTAATGTTTAAAAACTATGGTGCAATTATCGAACAATCATATACCGATGATTACCAGAAAATGGCAGGATCTCTTATAAACCTTCAATTTCAAACTTTCTATTTATAGGTTTCCATTTACTTCGCAAAAATGACATCCAACCTCATAAGCGCTGCACTTAAAATAAATTAACAGGGGACAATGCGGAACTCAAAGACACTTGTACACCACCAAGTTGAAATCACCAAAATCTGGATTTTTTTGGCAGATGGTAGAAACAGAACCAAATTTTCCTTAAAGTAAGTTACCATAACAAACAAGTGGTTAGCACTGCAGCCTCACAGCACCAGGGACCTGGGTTCAATTCCCAGCTTGGGTCGCTGTCTGTGCAGAGTCTGCACTTTCTCCCCGTGTCTGCGTGGGCTTCCTCCAGGTGCTCCTTGAGAAAAGAATTTTCTTGATTTGATTTACGTCACATGTATTAGTATACAGTGAAAAGTATTGTTTCTTGGCTGCTATACAAAGCACACCGTGCATCGAGAAGGAAAGGAGAGGGTGCAGAACAGTGTTACAGTCATAGCTATAATGTAGAGAAAGATCAACTTAATACAAGCTGGGTCCATTCAAAAGTCTGATGGCAGCAGGGAAGGAGTTTTTCTTGAATCAGTTGGTACAAGACCTCAGACTTTTGTATCTTTTTCCCCGATGGAAGAAGGTGTCCGGGTGTGTGGGGTCCTTGATTATGCTGGCTGCTTTTCTGAGGCAGTGGGAAGTGTAGACAATGTCAATGGATGGGAGGCTGGTTAGCGTGATGGACTGGGCTTCGTTCACGACTCTTTGTAGTTTCTTGCAGTCTTGGACAGAGCAGGAGCCATACCAAACTCTGATACAACCAGAAAGAGTGCTTTCTATGGTAAAAGTTGGTGAGGGTCATAGCAGACATGTCAAATTTTCTTAGCCTCCTGAAAAAAGGCGTTAGTGGGTTTTCTTAACTATTGCATTGGTGTGGAGGGACCAGGACAGATTGTTGGTGATCTGGACACCTGGAAACTTGAAGCTCTCAACCATTTCCACTTTGTCCCCACTGATGGAGAGAGGGGCATATCCTCCACTACACTTCCTGAAGTTGATGACTATCTCCTTCATTTTGTTGACATTGAGGGAGAGATTATTGTCATTGCACCAGTTCACCAGATTCTCTCTTTCCTGTATTCTGTCTCATCATTGTTTGAGATCTGACCCACTATGGTGGTATCATCAGCAAACTTGAAATAGAGTTGGAGGGGAATTTAGCCACAGTCATAGGTGTACAAGGAGTGCAGTGAGGGGCTGAGCACAAAGTCTTGTGTTGAGGATGATTGTGGAGGTGGTGTTTTTGCCTATCCTTACTGATTGCAATGATTGCTGAGCCCCAGGATACGGAGTTTAGAGATGGTTTTGTAGGAAGAATGGTGTTTATAGGCTTCTTCCTGCTGACCACCCCAGAGCCACGTATTCTCTAAAGCATATATATCCCTACCCCAAATTGAATATTTGGCTTTGATGGTTGTCCACCATGACCTGTACTTCCTTAGATGATCACCTGAAAGACACATTTGGAATGGTCTATATGATGCACTAGTGCAGAAAATTGGCATGGCAGCAAAGATGTTTCCAGGATTACTTTGACCCCAGAATAAGCTGCCCTCTGGAAAGACAAATTCCCTCAGCCTTTTTTTTGAAAATCCAGCAAATTCTATGCCAAGCAAAGGATGTGGAACAGTGCCATAAGCATTCATCCTGGCCTTTGTGTCGAGAGCATCAATCACCAGTAAATGTAGTATATTTGCTGCCTGGCCAATGTTATTCATCCAATTTCTCACCACTGCGGGAATTTAGCTGACAGCCAAATCAATTTGGACAGCTTATTCTTGCGTAAACATGATCCTGTGTACTCGGCAAGAAGTCCAGTGCATCTGGAATGCTCCCTACAAAACAAACCTCTTATCCCATGTAAACTGCTGTTTCAAATTCTCTCTCAGGAGATATTGGGACTTCTTTTAAATCTGTACTTGAAAGACCGCTATTAAATCAACATGGAGCTATGTAAACATAAATCTATACTGCCTAAGCAGCCTAGGTACTACACCTTGTTGCCTCAAATATCCTCGTTATTTTTAGCACAGTCAGTCCACGTAATCTGCTCTAAGTGGATCTAGCAAATGCATAACCAGCAGAGACATCTACCTAAACAACTATGGTATTCTTGTTCACTGCAGGTTGTGCTTGTAGCTGTTCCCTGCAACTGACAGGTAATCCAGGATTAATTCCTTAAAGTGATGCTGAATCAGCAATCTGCCTTTCCTCCTTAATCTATAGATTTTCTGAAATAGTCCTCATGCTCTTTGGATGACAAAATGATATTACCTTGGTGAACTCAGTAGAAGTTATAGCGCCTTTTTCTCAGGCAACACTAAGAACCTGGAAAAATTACCATGATTCAAATGGTGGTATGACTAGCCGAGAACACACGACAGCTGTTTACAAATTTAAAAACGCTTCCACAAATGCAAAGACAGCAGAATTGGATTTATGAAGTCTTCCACCAACAGAAAACTACTTTTTCTTTTGCTTAGAACACTTCAGATATTTCTGCTTCTAATAAAAGGAAACATGTTTCTCAGAATAAAATATTATATACAGAAGAGGGAGAAAACTCTTCTGGCAAAAGGACATCAACCCAAAATATTAGCTGATTTCCCTCTCCACAGATGCAATCAGACCCGCTGAGGGAGCGGCACAGTAGCACAGTGGTTAGCACTGCTGTCTCACAGCGCCAGGGACCCGGGTTTGATTCCCGGTTTGGATCACTGTGTGGAGTTTGCACGTTCTCCGTGTCTACATGGGTTTCCTCCGGGTGTTCCAGTTTCCTCCCACATTTTTAAGTGCATTGACTCAAACAGGCGCCGGAGTGTGGCGATTAGGGGAATTTCACTTATTTGCAGTGTTACTTGTGACTAATAAACTTTACTTTAAGTATTTCTGGCATTTTCCATTTTTATTTCCGATTTCCAGCACCCCAAGTGCTTTTTTTGAATAGGGAAAAAAAGGGTCGGTACAATGCACAAATATTTGAAAGCAAATTGTCTTCCATGGCATAGTAACAGTAAAAGTTAGTTGGAGGAACAGTGGGACTGGTAAGAAATGAAAATGTAAAACTATTAGTGAAGGCAGAAGATATAGGGAAGGTACTAAATAAACTTTTTGCATCCATGCTCACCAAGGAAGAGGATTTTGCCAAAGAACAAAGAACAAAGAACAGTACAGCACAGGAAACAGGCCCTTCGGCCCTCCAAGCCTGTGCCGCTCCTTGGTCCAACTAGACCAATCGTTTGTATCCCTCCATTCCCAGGCTGCTCATGTGACTATCCAGGTAAGTCTTAAACGATGTCAGCGTGCCTGCCTCCACCACCCTACTTGGCAGCGCATTCCAGGCCCCCACCACCCTCTGTGTAAAAAACGTCCCTCTGATGTCTGAGTTATACTTCGCCCCTCTCAGCTTGAGCCCGTGACCCCTCGTGATCGTCACCTCCGACCTGGGAAAAAGCTTCCCACTGTTCACCCTATCTATACCCTTCATAATCTTGTATACCTCTATTAGATCTCCCCTCATTCTCCGTCTTTCCAAGGAGAACAACCCCAGTCTACCCAATCTCTCCTCATAGCTAAGACCCTCCATACCAGGCAACATCCTGGTAAACCTTCTCTGCACTCTCTCCAATGCCTCCACGTCCTTCTGGTAGTGCGGTGACCAGAACTGGACGCAGTACTCCAAATGCAGCCTAACCAGCGTTCTATACAGCTGCATCATCAGACTCCAGCTTTTATACTCTATACCCCATCCTATAAAGGCAAGCATACCATATGCCTTCTTCACCACCTTCTCCACCTGTGTTGCCACCTTCAAGGATTTGTGGACTTGCACACCTAGGTCCCTCTGTGTTTCTATACTCCTGATGACTCTGCCATTTATTGCATAACTCCTCCCTACATTATTTCTTCCAAAATGCATCACTTCACATTTATCCGGATTAAATTCCATCTGCCACCTCTCCGCCCAATTTTCCAGCCTATCTATATCCTGCTGTATTGCCCGACAATGCTCTTCGCTATCCGCAATTCCAGCCATCTTTGTGTCATCCGCAAACTTGCTGATTACACCAGTTACACCTTCTTCCAAATCATTTATATATATCACAAATAGCAGAGGTCCCAGTACAGAGCCCTGCGGAACACCACTGGTCACAGACCTCCAGCCGGAAAAAGACCCTTCGACCACTACCCTCTGTCTCCTATGGCCAAGCCAGTTCTCCACCCATCGAGCCACTTCTCCTTGTATCCCATGAGCCTTAACCTTCTTAACCAACCTGCCATGTGGGACTTTGTCAAATGCCTTACTGAAATCCATATAGACGACATCCACGGCCCTTCCTTCATCAACCGTTTTTGTCACTTCCTCAAAAAACTCCACCAAATTTGTAAGGCACGACCTCCCTCTTACAAAACCATGCTGTCTGTCACTAATGAGATTGTTCCGTTCTAAATGCACATACATCCTGTCTCTAAGAATCCTCTCCAACAACTTCCCTACCACGGACGTCAAGCTCACCGGCCTATAATTTCCTGGGTTATCCCTGCTACCCTTCTTAAACAACGGGACCACATTCGCTATCCTCCAATCCTCAGGGACCTCACCCGTGTCCAAAGAAGCGACAAAGATTTCCGTCAGAGGCCCAGCAATTTCCTCTCTCGTCTCCCTGAGCAGTCGAGGATAGATGCCATCAGGCCCTGGGGCTTTGTCAGTTTTAATGTTCCCTAAAAAACCTAACACTTCCTCTCTCGTAATGGAGATTTTCTCTAACGGGTCAACACCTCCCTCCGAGACACTCCCGGTTAACACGCCCCTCTCCTTCGTGAATACCGATGCAAAGTATTCATTTAGGATCTCCCCTATTCCCTTGGGTTCTAAGCATAATTCCCCTCCTTTGTCCCTGAGGGGTCCGATTTTCTCCCTGACAACTCTTTTGTTCCTAACGTATGAATAGAATGCCTTAGGATTCTCCTTAATCCTGCTTGCCAAGAACTTCTCGTGCCCTCTTTTTGCCCTTCTAACTCCCCGTTTGAGATCTTTCCTACTCTCTCTGTATTCCTCCAGAGCTCCATCTGTTTTCAGTTGCCTGGACTTAACGTACGCCTCCCTTTTCATTTTAATCAGATCCTCAATTTCCCTGGTTATCCACGGCTCTCGAATCCTACCTTTCCTTTTTACAGGCACATGCCTATCCTGCAGCCTTATCAATAGTTCCTTAAAGCTAAGGTAAAGTAAGACAGTAAAGGAGGGTGTTGGGCTGAGATAAAAATTGATGAGATACTAAAAAAAACATGCCATTCTTCCCATAGGCTAATCACCCTTTGCGAATAGGATGCATTGTTGGTTGTTGGTGGAAGGGTAGAAATTGCAGGAGCACTGGGTACAAATCTTCCAATCTCCTTTAGTTACAGACATGGTGCCAGAAAACTGGAGGATTGCAAGTGGCACAACCTTGTTCAAAACGGGAAGGGTCGACCTGGATATTACAGCTTTCCAATTTAACACCAATGATGGGGAAGCTTAATGAAACCATATTCCAAGAAGAAATTTAAAGCGACTTGGACAAGCATGAACTCAAAGAACAGACAGCACCGATTTCTTAAGCACAAACCATATTTGACTTAACTGTAGAGCTTTTGTAATGAGGTAACACAGAGAGTGGATGACAGCAGTGCACTTAATATGTCTATGAACTTCTGAAACATAGTAATAGATTTTCTGGCAAAATAGAAGTCGATGTGACAAAAGGGACAGTAACAGCTTGGAGACAAAGTTAGCTAAGTCATAGGACACAAGAAATAGAAGCAGGAGTAGGCCACCAAGCCTTTCAAGTCTGCCCCGTCATTCAATACGATTATGGCTGATCTATGCCGGCCTCAGCTCCTTTTCTGTGTAATTTCCCCACAGCCCTCTCTTCTTCCATCTATCAAATATGTATCCACCTCCACTTTAAATACTTCTAATGATCCAGCCTCTCCTATCCTTTGGGACAGAGAACTCCAGGGATTCACCACCCTCAGAAGAAATTTCTACGCATCTCAGTTTTAAATGACTGGCCTGTTATCTTGTAGTTATGTACCGTTGTTCAAGGCTCTCCCGCTAGTGCAAACATCTCACCATCTACCCTGTCAAGCCTCCTCGGGATCTTGTATATTTGAATAAGTTCACCCTCACCAAGCTCCAAGAAATAGACTCAGACTACTTAGTCTCTCTTGATTGGACAACACTCCCATCCCAGGAATTAGCCTGGTGAACCTCCTTTGGACTGTCTTCAATGTAACTATATCCTTTAAAGAGGGGGCGAAAACTGTACACAGTATTCCAGGTGAGGTCTCACCAACACCCCTCTGTTTTTAAACTTCAACCCCTTTGCAATAAAGGCTAAAATGTCATTTGCCTTTTTAGCTACTTGTTGGATCTGCTTGCTAGCCTTTTGAGATTCATGCACTAGAACAACTAGATCTCTCTGCACTTCACTCACCTGCAGTTTCCCTCCATTTAGGTGATAATCTGCCTTTTGATTCCTCCTACCAAAATGCATGACCTCACGTTAAGCTCCATTTGCCAGTTTTTCACCCAGTCACCCATCTATCTACATCCTGTTACAGAATCACAATACCCTCATCACAACCTGCCCTTCCCAGCTATCTTTGTATCATCAGCAAATCTGGAAACCTTACATTCTGTTCCTTTGTCCAGGTCATTAATGTAAATAATGAACAATTGCAGGCCAAGAAGTGATCCCTGCGGTACTCCACTGGTTACATCTTTCCACTCTGAAAAGGGCCCATTTATTCTAACTCAATATGTCAGCTAGTTTGCAATCCATGCTAACACTTCCTCCAATTCCATGGACTTTTACTTTCAGCACCAGCCTCTTGTACGACACCTTGTCAAGTGCCTTTTGGATATCTGAATACACGACATCTACAGGTTCCACTTTATCTATTCTCCCTGTTGCACCCTCAAAGAATTTCAGCAAATTTGTCAAACATGATTTACCTTTCATAAAACAATGTTTACTAAGTTTTATTATATTCAACTTTCCTAATTAATTAGTTATTTCCTCTGATTATTGACACCAGCATCTTGCCAATAATAGATGCTAAACTAACTGGCCTACAGTTTCCTGCCTTCTGCCTTTCTCCTTTTTTGAACAAGGGCGTCGCATTGGCTTTTTTCCAATCTTCTGGTATCCTCACAGAATTTAGGAGGTTATGAAAAATTTCAACCAATGGATCCACTATCTGTGCAGCCACTTCCATTAAGACCCTAATGTGCAGTTCATTGGGTCCTGGCAACTTGTCGGCCCAGAGCCCCTCGAGTTTCTCTGATACTCTATTCCCTTGTGATTGGGAGTTTTCCAAGTTCTACCATGTTATTTGAAATCAGTCCATTCGATATCTTAGGGACATTTGCAATGTCTTCCACAGTGAAGTGTGTTACAAAAAAATGTATTTAGCTTAGCTGCCATTTGTTTGCTGTTATGAATTCACCCATCTCATTCAGTAGAGGGTACACATTTACTTTAGCCATCCACTTCCTTTTTATATATCCATAGAAATTCTTGTTTGTTTTTAATGCTGGATGCAAGTTTTCTCTCAAAATCCATCGTCTCCCTTCTTATGATCTTTTGCTGCTGGATCCTAAATATTTCACAGTCCTCTGGTCTATCACTATCCATTGCCACCTTGTAGATCCTGCTTTTCAATTTATTATCCTTGAACTCCTGTTTTAACCATGGATTTTGCCTATTTCCCATGGAATCCCTCTTTGATTGGGATAAACTCCTGCTAAGCATTTTTGGACCAGCTGTTATGGTAAATGGCTGCTTTGCAAACCAGATAGAGGTATACTGTGATGTTTCCCTGAGTTCAGTACTGGAGCCACTCCTGTTTTTGATAAACATTAAATGATTTAAACTTGGGGACACAGGGCACAATTTTAAAACCTGTGGGTGACACCAAAATTTAGAAATGGTTTCAACTGTAGGTTGATAGAAATAGATTTCAACATGTCATAAATAGCTGGTGGAATCAACAACTACATGGCAGATGAACTGCAATGCTGAAAAGCATGAGGTATTAAATTTAGGAAGAACGAGGAGAGATAACGCAGACCAAGTGGTACAATTTTCAAAGGCTTGCAAGAAAGACCTGGGGGATTTGTGCACAATTCTCAGATGATGTTAGGTCAGGTTAGCAAAGCACTTGTTAAATCTGAGCTTTATAAGAAGTTATACAGTACAAAGATAGAAAGTTATACTAAACCTATATAGAACACTAGTTCAGTCCCAACTAGAGTACTGTACCCAATTATAGTCACTGCACATTACAGGATGTACATGAAGGCTTCAGAGACGGTACTGAAGAGATTTACTAGAAAGGCTCCAGATGAGAGATTAGTTGAATGGAAAGACAGTAGTTGTTGTGTTTTTTCTTCTTAGAGCAGAGAAATACTTGAGGAGAATTGACAGAAGCATTTAAAATCATGAATTTAGATAGAGACTAATAAAGAGAACTTTTTCCAATAGCTAAAGAGTCAATTACATAGATTTAAGGTGAGGGGCAAAATAATCAGCAAGAATGGTTTGGATTTGGAATGCACTGCACTGTCTGACAACATGACAGAAACAAATCCGGTAGTTGTTTTAAAAAGAGAATTGGGCACATACTAGAAAAAACAACCGCAGTGATGTGAAGAAAGAGCCAGAGAGAGACTCACTAGATTGCTCTTCAGAAGGGCCAGTATAGACTCAATTGAACAAACAGCCCTCACATGCTATATTATTCTACAATTCTATGAACACCTATTTGAATATAAAGGTTTAACAAATCAAGTGTCTTGCTAATTTTGCTATTATATTCCAGAAGGTTTTTTTTATTGTAACTTGCTACACGGTGGCACAGTGGTTAGCACTGCTGCCTCACAGCTCCAGGGACCCGGGTTTGATTCTGGCCTTGGGTGACTGTGGAGTTTGCACATTTACCCGGTGTCTGTGTGGGTTTCCTCCAGGTGCTCCACTTTCCTTCCACAGTCCAAAGATGCGCAGATTAGGTGAATTGGCCATGCTAAATTGCTCCTTAGTGTTCCAAGGTGTGTGGTATAGATGGATTAGCCTTGGGAAATGTGTGGGGTTACAAGGAGCAGGCCTGGATAAGATGCTCTGTCAGAGAGATGGTGCAGATTTGCTGGGCCAAACAGCCTCTTCTGCACTGCAGGGATTCTATGCTAAAGGCAATGGATGTAGATCACAAAGCATGATATGCATCTTTCAATTTCTGACCACCAACACTGTTCCAACTGAGTTGAACCATGCAAAATAAAAGTATTTCATCTCTCCCCTGGGCATTCTGCAGCTCAATCGCAACAATAATTTTCACAACTCTAGACCTTGGCTACCTCTCCCCAACCTCGAGCCATTTCACTCATTCGTTTCATTCCTCTTCGTTTGAGGAAATTTTGTGCTTCCAATTTTCCCATGCTTTTTTCAAATGCTGCAGCTATTTTTATGGACTTTTGTTCTTTTAGTTGTTCTTGTCTTTCATTTAAGTTGTCAATTCTCTCTAGCCATTAACTGCCTGCCTCAAGTCATTATTCTAACACTTCTTTTCTCCTTGCCTGCAACCACACACCCCATCTTTTTTACTTTATTCAATCCAATAAAAGGGTTGCTGACATTCAAGCATTCACTTCCGATGAAGCATCTGCTCTCTGATGCTGTTGGACTTCCTGTGAACTGCCAGCATTTTTCATTTCTTGCCATACTTAATTATGTCCCCCAAGTGACTAAAATTCTTCCTTATTAATTATCAGCAGCACAAGGAGAATAAATTGTATCCAACTGTCCATAGAGTTTATTCTGACTCAAATATTCAGAAAAATTAGATGCAAATTTTGAACGAGCATTACATGGATGCACAGGTTGCATGGTAGTGTTGATGGCATAACCAAACAGATGTTTTCTCCTTCTCTTCCTCCTAAAGTTTATTTATTAGTCACAAGTATGGCTTACATTAACACTGCAATGAAGTTACTGTAAAATTCCCCTAGTCGCCATAGTCCGGCGCCTGTTCGGTTCAATGCACCTCAGAATGTGGGAGGAAACCGGAGCACCCGGAGGAAACCCACGCAGACACGGAGAGAACATGCAAACTCCACACAGACAGTGAGCCAAGGCGGGAATCAAACCCGGGTCCCCGGCGCTGCGAAGCAGTAGTGCTAACCACTGTGCTACCGTGCCTACACATGCCCCCACTTCAATCTCATTTTCTCAGCAAAAATGGCATCTTAATCATTCTCAAAAAAAATGGAATTTACATCATCACATATGTAACATAACTACACAGTAAATAATTTCCTGCACAAACCAAGCTGAAGGTTAAAAATATTCTAAATCCTATAAAATAAGTCATACAAACAAAAACACCAATTCAAAATGTCACAATGCATTCTTCTTTAAGGTGAATTTTTTTTATTTCTGATTAGCTTATACACAACTTAACTCAATCTTCCTGAAATGCCATAAGCAGCTTGCTGACATTTTGAGCACAATAAATAAAGAAAAATCACCCAGCTAACAATGCAATTTTAAACACTATTTTCTTAGCCATATAAAATTGCCCAATCTCAATGCATTTTAAATTCTCATTACAAATACAAGGAACTGTGCAACAAGGATAACCAATGTTATTGAACGTGTAATAGGTTTTATTTTTAATATAGTTCCTGAACCAATTTATCCCTGGGACGGGAACTAGAAAACAACCATTTGCAATTTCAATTGTAATAATACACTTATATAGATTCGCAGTATAAAGAAAAAATATTCATCTACAGATATACTTTGTCAACATTTTACATGATACAAAATGAATAAAAATATAAAAAATTCTCAATGTCATATCCGGCACGTTCAATATTTATAACGTTGACTGGCTGAGTGATGTAATTTCAGAATAGCATTCTTAATGATATTTCAACTGTTTCATTCGTATTTGGTCGCCACACTAGCAGAAGGACGTGGATGCTTTGGACTGGGTGCAAAGGAGGTTTATCAGAATGTTGCCTGGTCTGGAGAATTTAGGTACGAGGAGAGTTTGGATAAACCCATCGTTTTCACTGAAAAGACAGAGGCTTAAGGGCAACCTGATAGAAGTCGACAAAATTATGAGGGGCATAGATAGGGTGGATAGTCAGAGGTTTTATTTCTCCAGGGTGGAAGGGTCAACAACGAGAGGGCACAGGTTTAAGGTGGCAAGTTCAAGGGAGACGTGTGGGGAAAGTTTTATAGAGAGTGGCGGGTGCCTGGAACTCACTGCCAGTGGAAATGGTTGAAAGAGGCATGTTAGCAACATTCAAGGTTGATCTTGATAGACACATGAATAGGTGACAAACAGAGGAATAGAAACTGCATATCAGTGTAGGTTTGGTGGGCTGAAGAGCTTGTCCCTGTGCTTTATTGTTCTTTGCAGTCAACAGAAATATTTAAGTAATAGCTCCTCCAAAGTATACATTACAGGAGCAAATAATGGTGTAGCTTGCTGCTGACCTCATTATCAGTCCATTAAGAGTTTTTCTTATATTCTCTCTTTCTACTTCATTCACCTCGATCTCTCAAATCTTGGTTCTTTACCAGGTTTCACTTGTGATCCCAGGACATTTTTACTTCTAAGGGCCATAGCAGAATCAACACAATCTTTCCAAAATGGAAACATTATAGCAGGATAGTTTGAAGGAGAAAACTAGCCATTTTATAGAACTCTATCTGTTGATAATATGCAGAACGAAGAACAAATCTTTTATCTTCCTAGTGCAAGAGATTAAGAAAACAAAGACACACAATAAAACAAAGTTAAAGGAACCAAAAACAGGTACAAGGAAAAGTACAAGAGACTGAAAGAGAGATATAAAAAAGTCTATCTGCCTTTGCTAACATCTGTCCATAAACAGTTAAATATCATTGGTTAGCCAGACATTTCAGGTTTCTGATTTGTTACTGCAAGTATGGCCACCACTGAGACATAAAATGCCATCATTATTCCAAATAGCAGATCCATTCAAATTTAACCCTACATTTCAAAACTTTGCCAAGTGTGCAGAAGTGGTAAAAGCAGCATTTTCCAGTAAAGATATAGGTAATATGATATTTGAGCCAACTACTACAATTGAGCCTTTACTCAAATCTTCATCAATAGCTTTGTAGTCAAAAATTACTTGAATCTAGGATAAGTATGGCAAGTTTTCAAGTCTTTTGGCTGTTCACATAATCCAATTAAATTTACAGATTGTCATGGTGAGATGATCTCCTCGAACAGAACAGGGTGCGTTTTAATTAAAAAAAAGATTATCTTGCCTTTTTAAAAAAAATAATGCCTCTAAATCAACCATGACAATTAAGTATACATTTTTTTGACCTTCTGCTTTACCTTTGCTTCTTTATATTTGTACATCTTCATTGACTCAGTGAAATCTGGAGCACATGGGCTTCGACTGTATTGGTTCTGGTGCATGTGATAACATTGTTTACCCTCTGCAGAATAATCCAGATTGACCATAAATTCAAGTTTTGGTATCCAAAAAGGTTTTGGCTGTGGAAGTCAATTTCCTCATGAGCTTAAATCTTGGAAACCCATTGCAGCAATAATATTCAATGAAATAACTCAAATGTGCTTAACAAAGAATGGTGGACATCAATAAGGGCAGAGGGGAGCGGGGTGGAAAGGGAGAAAAGCATCTTTTAAGGCCAAGTGAAAGTAACACAATGTATCACTGAAATATCAGAGAAAGCAACAAACAAAATAGTAAACAGGCATCAGAAGAGCGGAAGCGGAGTACGTGGATGTCCAGCTGGAGATTATGATTCAAGGAAGGGGAGAATGAGCTGTGGAAGGAAAGAAAAATTCTTGAAATATATTCAGTAGACCACAAAGTACCAGCAGAGATTACAAAGAACAGAGTGATCGGTGTGCAGATTGAATGCAAAAGTGGACACAGGCTGAATTTCCTGAAGTTTGCACAGTGCAAATAAGTAGCTTGGCAAGCAGCGTTGATGAAGTCCACCCTTAAGATGACAGAAGCTGCCAAGTTCTGAGTAGAGGAGTGACATGGATATATGTCGGCAAAATTCCACCAAGAAAGAATCAGTCTTACCAAGAGAAGATACAAAGAAAAAATACAAAATACAGAATCCAAGGCAGCACCAAAGTTGCATACCTCCAGATTCAACCCAAAATGGCAACCTGAGGAGTCAAGTTCAGAGGCACATTGAGTTTCATCACAGAATTCTACAGTGCAAAGGGCGGCCATTCAGCCCATCGAGTCTGCACCGACTCTCTGACAGAGCATCTTACCCAGGCCCTTTCCCTGTAACCCCACATATTTACCCTGCTAAACCCCCTATACATATTGGGACACTAAGGGGCAATTTAGCATGGACAATCCACCTAACCTGCACATGTGAACTGTGGGATGAATCCAGAGCATCCTGTAGAAACTCATACAGACACAGGGGGAACGTGCAAACTCCACACAATCACCCAAAACTGGAATTGAACCAGTGTCCCTGGTGCTGTGAGGCAGCAGTGCTAACCACTGTGCCACCATGCTGCCCATTGATATCAAGTTGAAAACAATATTCTTAAAAATGTTTGTCAGATAGGATTTGCAAGTTGACGTACATGCTGATTTGTGCATTCGATGCTGACAAACAAATGCATATTTACATTGGTTAGTGACCCAATATTTTATGGTTGGCACTTAATCATCAACAAAGCAGTGTTTATGCATATTTTAATCAGTCACTAATTTATTTTACACTGATATTTACATTCATAATCTACAGCTGTGCACCTCAATACAACAGCTGAGGTGCCCTGATATTTGCTTGAATTGGAGCGGTACACTGGCTTTAATAAGATGCTTTGAAGACAGTGCTGACCTATATTAAGGTTTGCAGTGCTATTTTCCTTTCTTTGCAATCCGCCAAAATCCTCACAGCTGTCAAGTGAGGAATGTATTTAGCAGATGCTGTTCAATAACTATTTTAAACTTGCTCTTTTATTTAAAATGCTCAAGTCTTTTGTTATTTTTTTTACAGTAAAGGAAAAAATTGAGAGAAAATTCTCTGAAACATCCTGAAAAATGACAGAGGGTAAACAAAAGGTATTTCTCTTGAAATCTGAGGTTAAAATCAATTGTAAAAGTAGAGTGCTTTGCAATTTGAGATAAGTGGGGGAAAAAAAGCCCTATAGAACGCGCTGATGAATGTCATCCATGTTATTTTTGAAGTTACTTTTTTACTCTTTCATTACTACTAGTTACTTTAAAATGCTTTTGATAAAGTAAATCTTGAACAGACCCAATGAGTTTCCTATCCACAGTTATTTGCATTTTCAAAGTTGGATGAGAAAAGCATGCATACAGGATGACAGCAGTCTAAGACAAAAAGATTCAAAGGTTTTTTGAGACTCGGAATCATGCACACTTTATTGCTCAAAGCTTATGGAGCTGGAAAATTACAGCACTTTTTATGATCTGTAGTGAAATGCAAATACTTCTAAGCCAATTCAAATAGATGAAATTATTAGACTCATGAATTAAGGTTACTATCTGAAAAGTCAGGACACCATTCTTCCTTTGTTTCTTGATATTGTCCTCAAACAAATCAGGCAGGCACAAGAAGCAGTATATGCAAACTAGATACAGACCAAATAAATTTCTGAATGGCTGATCATTTATTTTGTTTGTTATTGTCTTCCTTTCCATGACCACAAGTTTATTTACTGAAAAGATAGCAGTCAAGATACTGAAGGACTAGCAATCTATCCACTAGTTTCATAAGCCAGAAAGTTCCCAGGTTCAATTGCGCATCTTAAATCTCCGCTGAACTGATGGATCTCAACTAATTCAGTGGAACTATGCTCCAGCCAAGAATCAACACATTCAAGGGTCAGTTTGACATAACATTGTGGAAATGAGGGTTAGGGTCATATTCTGCAACAGTACATCATCCCTCCCTTACAATTTTAAATATCACTCGGGTGATCATAGTCCCATGTTCAAAAGATGGGTCACTGGGTCCCCTTAAACTAAGTATAGGTTCCCTGGGTGTTGCAATGACAATCCCAGACTGTTCCCACACTTGAACGAAAAAAGCATTGCACATGCAAAGCAACATCCATCCCAGTACAGAAGCCCAATTCTGGCCCCATACATAGCCTCACCACAACGTGACTGGTACACACCACCCCCCCCCACCCCCCCCCAGAGCCAGATTGCTCCTCAACCTCCAATCACAGGTTCCTTTCCACCTTTTGTGCCCCTCTAAGTTGTAGGTGCTGTCTCTGGGGGAGCAACAAGAGCAGTAGGGAGGGAATCTGTAACTGGAGCAGTGAGCATGGCAGAGAAAGAACGTGTGATTGGAGAAGCATCCCCTGACAGATTCTGTCTCTCCCACACTTGCTGCTCTTCCAATCACAACTCTGCATTACTTTCACCTCTCACCAACACTTGCACTTTCAATTGTTCAGCCCCATTTGGACTATAGCAAGACCGAGATTGGAGTCATATTTAGAATGGTGGAACTCCAAAATCCTAATAGAACATAGAACATTACAGCGCAGTACTGGCTCTTCAGTCCTCGATGTTGCGCCGACCAGTGAAACCAATCTAAAGACCATCTAACCTACACTATTCCAATATCATCCATATGTTTATCCAATGACCATTTAAATGCTCTTAATGTTGGCGAGTCCACGACTGCTGCAGGCAGAGCATTCCACGCCCTTACTACTCTCTGAGTGAAGAACCTACCTCTGACATCTGTCCTATATCTATCACCCCTCAATTTAAAGCTATGTCCCCTCGTGCTAGCTATCACCATCCGAGGAAAGAGGCTCTCACTATCCACCCCATCTAATCCTCTGATCATCTTGTATGCCTCTATTAAGTCACCTCTTAACCTTCTTCTCTCTAACGAAAACAACCTCAAGTCCCTCAGCCTTTCCTCATAAGACCTTCCCACCATACCAGGCAACATCCTGGTAAATCTCCTCTGCACCCTTTCCAATGCTTCCACATCCTTCCTATAATGCGGTGTCAGAAATTTCTCATCTCTGGTAGATATTTGAAGTGTATTAAAAATCCTTCATCACAAATAAGAAATAAAATAAAGCCCAAAGTAGTACACAGCAACCTCTCTGCAGTTACTGTATTCAACTATCATTTCAAATATCAGCACAGAACTAATGGTGCAGTAATATGAGGCAATGGTTTTACCAAACTATCACTGGGATTCTCTGGCCTCCCCGTGGCATTTTTCTCAGCGGTGGGTGGCGACACACAGTTAGATAGCCGCTGGATTTTCTAGTCCTGTCGCTGTAAATGGGGTTTGTCATTGATTCCACCCCATGTCGCCGGGAAATATGTGGCGGGGGTGCGCCATCAACAGGACCACAAGATCCCAGTGGCATGAAGAGCCTGAAGATTGTGCCCTACATGTACTTTTCCTCAACACTCACCCACTAAATTAAACTCAAAACACACAAGGATCAATAGGAAGCGATAACGAGCATTTAATGCTGGAACAAAGATCATTAGGTTTTACTAGTCTCTGCAGCATTTCCCAATGATAAGTATTCACGTTTTCTGCTTCATATCTTTTTTTAAACAACTCTTATGGGGAACGTTTGAAGATACACCATTCAGTAAAATAGCATAAAGGTATCAGAAAACCGACACTTAAAGGAAAAATATACATGTGAACTATTCCATTTAAATAAAAATTAGACATCAACTTCAAAGCCAAAAAACAAAGATTTATGCTTTGTTTGAAAGTCTGAGTACACTTTAGCAATGACAACTGTAAGTATAAGAATTTATTCTTTTTTTTAAAAAAGAGCACGACTTAAGTACTTGTTGTTCCATAGTCTCACTGATACTAGGGAAGTGGTGAGAAATCTGAACATTTGGGTCAAAACTTCTGTTCTCACTTAATTTCTGAAGACATTCACTCCTATTAAGGTCAATTCAGTTAGAAAAGGTTGAGTCAGCACCAACGCTCAAAACCAAGTAGTTGATGGGCAGCTCACGTTCCAAACACCACAGAATAGGATCAAAGGTATTCAAATAAATAAAAATTGGCACACACTGATGTTACTAAATGCTGTTAAGATTTGTTGCAAGTACTATAATTACACATTTACAAAGCACAATTAAGATAATAGTTGCTTCAACTTTACATTTAAAAGAATGGACTTCTAATAGAAGACAACTTAAGATCACAAGAATTCCAGTTTCAGAATTGTAAACTTAACATCTGTCTGCATATGATTTGTACCATCTTTTCAGAGTTTTATTCACTTCAGAAAAATGTTCCTACCGATGGCCTAATCAATTTTTGTCAAATAAATAAAAATCTCTCATTCTGTCAAAATTCAACAGAATTCACCCCATGGTACCTGATGGTTTCATTCGGCCAATCCTGTCCACATTCATTCAGGAGTTCTTTCTCCTTGCAGTGGTTTTGGCGATGAATTTTTGGGAGGTGGGTTTAGTGTCATGAAAGTTGTTTTTATGGGTTGATGAGCAGCACAACCGATCTTCCATGCCGATTTGATAAATCATAGCACAACTAACAATAGCTGATCATCAGGCTGACTTAAACTAATTTAAAAAGGGAAAGGAATTGGTTCAGTCATGTACAATAAATTCTGTATCCCATGTAAGTATGCCCAGAAACACAAAGCACATGCAATGTTAAACCTCACGAGTTGTACAGAAATATTTATCTTGCTTATTAATCATACTCCAGAAGGAAAACACTGCAAATCATTTGGTTTATCTAGAAATGTAAGAACTAACATTCACTACATTTCACAGACTTCTGCTCACCTGGTAGTGACAGAAGAGTTCTGTTGCTGGAGGACAAGTTCACGTTGTTGTAACAGAACAATCTCTCGTGAAAGATCTTCAGGGCTCCTGAAAAATAAGCAGAAAAAGAATGAAGTAAATGTGACGATACTGTGCCTTTGAGAAATGTATTTATATCAATTCCCTTGGGGGGGGGGGGGGAGAAGATAGTTAAAATTCATCTCTGGTTTACCTGATGCCGATCTGACTGCAAGCCAGGTAGCCCCATGCTGAAAAGGCAGGAGAATAATTGATCCTAGATAATGGGGTGTTTGTTTAAATCTGAGCTAATGCATTTTTGGTTTTTCCCCAGGAGTTTCAGAGTCATGTGAATGGGCGGAGCTAAGTTTACAGGGAAAAACAGTTTAGTTTTCTGTTTGATCCTGAAAGAAGCAAGAGATGTTTCTCTCTCACTCTCTGGTAGCTGCTGTATGAGTTTCAGAAGATAGGTGCCTCTCTGTATCTCTCTCCTGAAGTGTTAAATGGCTCTAATAAGGAAAAGCACTGAAGCCTGTGTTGTTTGCTAACTGATTTTAAGAGTTTAAGTCTGTGAAGAACATTATTTAAATTGGAATTAATAGAGATAGCTTAGTGTATTTAAATTGGTAAAAGTTAAGCTAATTAATTAGTTATATTTAAATCGTGTTTGTTGAATACAGTGTTTTGATAGAAGTTTCCTAGTGGATCAATAGAATCACACCTGGAGTGAACAACCTCATTCTCACACTAATGCCAAAATAAAAAAAATAGTTGGGGCCAAGTCCAACTTCATAATATACCTTGGGGTTCGGATCTAAAACAAATGTTTTAGAATTTTGTATATTTTCATGCATTACTCATTTAATACTTTTTAAAATTTCACGAATAACTTCTTCAACTCTTAACTATAGGTAACAAAGGTTAATATCTGCACATCATTGTTTACAGGTTTTAAAAATTAAACTAAAGTGTAAATAATTGTGATATGGTGGCATTAGCAAAAGCTTGTGCTGCAACCTTAAACGGACATTCATTAGGTGAGAAAATCAGTCACCAATTCAAGGGAGTGCTACATAACCATCATGATCCGGGCATGTTATTTGCATCAATAGCCACACTACAACATAGCAAGATTATCCTCATTTTGGATAAAGCATTTTAATTTGGCACTGCTAAAATACTTATGTCTCAAAAAGCCAGTAAGCTATTTCAATATAGCAGATCACAAGTTCAGGGAAACCATAACTGGCAGGTAACTTCACATTGAAGAACATACAAAATGTTCCATTTTAGCGTTACGGTTTCCCTCAAGAAATCCTCAGGCATCATGGCATTTGCTGAGAATTTCAAGTATTCTTTTCACTTTCACTAATACTATGTGCTGGAATCCTTTTACACAGATAGTGGAAAGTCAGTCATTTCATGGGTAACAAGCACATTAATTCCTTCCATAGCATACTGAAAGGGTTAATAATCACTCGTTTAAAAACCACATAAGCTGTAACTTAATCATACAGGTAAAGCTGAGAAAAAACCACAGGTCTTGATTACAGCAGACCCAGTTAAGAGTCAAGGATCATTCAATTGAATGATGTGCAGCTGCAGCTCATGCGTGTCCATTAGAACAAGGGACAATGAAAATGGGAGAGATGGAGATTGTTACACCATTGGTCAGACATATGGCTATAATTGCATGATGATATAATTAGGAAGATGTGCACAACTTGTAATTGGACAACTATACCCTTATGCAAACATGACATAGCTTCTGCGTCAATGTGGAATCTTTGATTGGTATATGCTAATTTCTTGGAAGTGGATCTTAACTATAAATAACTGTTTAGTTCCTGAATTGAGGCTCTCCCTGGTGAACCACTATTTGGGGCATTGGGGTCAGCCCATACTGTAGCTCGTGTTAAAGCCATTGTCTGAAACTCCAACAGCCTCCGTCTGATTTTCAAGAGTGAGGGAGTGAAGTACGTAATAGCCGAATAGCTGTATTTTTCTCTCTAGCACACTCCAATTTCTAAATCCTAAATTTAATAAGTTTCTGCAGATATTATATGCATGAGATTAGGAGAAAATGGCTTTTCTAGTGTTCGTAGGGAAACTCTCTGAACATAGGAAACCTTTAAATCCAAAATAGTTCAATGAGATTACCCAAATAAAACAATCAGTTGGCCTGATCTATCAACATTCTAATTTATTCAGAAAATTGTAGCCATTCTTATTAACATTTATTCAGTTGAGTTGCTTTTCTGTGATACTGTTTTACATTCATTAATAGTAATAATAAAGCTTCCTAACCCTGATGATTAAATGTGTACTCCAAAAAGAAAAATTTAACCATAGATCAAAGTATTTGCCTTAAAATGCTTGGTTTAAATGGCCAATTAGTTGGCACAATTTTGAAATGTACATACCGTAGCTTGGGAATTTGCTTAATTGTACATCTTTCAATTGAACAGAGCAGACATTGAGTGAGTGCATGCCTGCCACATATTTGCATTTGTTAGCAAACCTGACTGAGTTTAACTGGATTCGCGTATTCTCAATTTCTAAACTTTCTTGTTTCAAGTTTGTCTCAGAATCTTTAAGAAATATAAGTAACTGTACTTCTCCCACATTATGAAATTTCACTTTTTAAAATGTTGCAATTATAAAGCATTTTATCATATCAAAATTTCTCAAAAAACATTTAGCATAGTGCTTTTCATATGCATTAGTTCAGGGAAATAATTCTGCTCACATATGCAGTTTTTTTAACAGCTGAACACAATTAGTATGATAGCCAAGTTTTCTTCACATACACTAAAGCGACAGCTTATTTCATATCAGATACACTCAGTTATGCTTGTCGGGGATGTGGTACTTAATAAAAGATTACATGAATACAGGTGAATATAAAATACTGGAAATTGGGGGGCTTAGCATCTTCAAAATGATCAATTTCTCCATTAGCATGACATCAATATGTCACACAATTGTACTTTCACATCTTAAATAACCACAAGAGTTGATCAAAAGGTTACCAAATTGAATTTTCTATCACAACAGAGTCCAATATGCATTTATACCTTTAAGATGATCCATTTATCGCAAGAAGAATGATGCAGGCTGTGATTAAAATAGAACTCTCCTTCAAGCTGCAGAAATGCTGGAAAATGACTTCTCTGCGCATCTTTCATTGAATCTTAGAATTCCTACAGTGCAGAAGAAAGCCATTTGGCCCACCAAGACTGCACCGGCTCCAGGCCCTTTCCCCAAACCTAGCCCCGTAACCCCAGACACTTACCATGGCTAATCCATCTAAAATACACATCTTGGGACACCAAGAGCAACTTAGCATGGCCAATCCATCTACCTGCACACCTTTGGACTGTGGGAGGAAACCCACGGAGAATTGGTCAAATGTGATTTAATTAGTTCAGAGATGTGTAGGTTAGTTGGATTAGCCATGGTAGATGCACTGGGTTACAGGGATGGCCATGATGTGGAGATGCCGGCGTTGGGCTGGGGTAAGCACAGTAAGAAGTCTCACAACACCAGGTTAAAGTCCAACAGGTTTATTTGGTAGCATAAGCTTTCGGAGCACTGCCCCTTCATCAGGTGAGTGAGGACTCGTGTTCACAAACAGGGCATATATAGTCACAAACTCAATTTACAAGATAATGATTGGAATGCGAGTCTTTACAGGTAATCAAGTCTTAAAGGTACAGACAATGTGAGTGGAGAGAGGGCCAAGCACAAGTTAATCAAGTCTTAAAGGTACAGACAATGTGAGTGGAGAGAGGGCCAAGCACAAGTTTAAGAGGTGTGTATTGTCTCCAGCCAGGACAGTTAGTGAGATTTTGCAAGCCCAGGCAAGTGGTGGGGGTTACAGATAGTGTGACATGAAGCCAAGATCCCGGTTGAGGCCTTCCTCATATGTGCGGAATTTGGCTATCAGTTACTGCTCAGCAATTCTGTTGTCGTGTGTCGTGAAAACCGCCTTGGAGAACGCTTACCCGAAGATCAGAGGCTGAATGCCCGTGACTGCTGAAGTGTTCCCCGACTGGAAGGGAGCACTTCTGCCTGGTGATTGTCACGCGGTGTTTGTTCATCCGTTGTCGTAGCGTCTGCATGGTCTCCCAGGCAGAAGTGCTCCCTTCCAGTCGGAGAACACTTCAGCAGTCACGGGCATTCAGCCTCTGATCTTCGGGTAAGCGTTCTCCAAGGCGGCCTTCACGCCACACGACAACGCAGAATCGTTCAGCAGAAACTGATAGCCAAGTTCCGCACACATGAGGACAGCCTCAACCGGGATCTTAGGTTCATGTTACACTATCTGTAACCCCCACCACTTGCCTGGGCTTGCAAAATCTCACGAACTGTCCTGGCTGGAGACAATACACACTTCTTAAACTTGTGCTTGGCCCTTTCTCCACTCACATTGTCTGTACCTTTAAGACTTGATTACCTGTAAAGACTCGCATTCCAACTATTATCTTGTAAATTTAGTTGTGTCTATATATGCCCTGTTTGTGAACACAACTTCCACTCACCTGATGAAGGGGCAGTGCTCCGAAAGCTTATGCTGCCAAATAAACCTGTTGGACTTTAACCTGGTGTTGTGAGACTTCTTACTGTGCTTACAGGGATAGGACAGGGAAGTGGGCTTGGGTAACATGTTCCTTGGAGAGTTGATGTAGGATAAATGGGCTGAATGGCCTCCTTCTGCACTGTAGGCATTGTACAATTCTATGACATGGGGAGAATGTGCGAATTCCACAAGGTCACCCAAGGGAATTGGACCCAGGGACCTGTGAGGCAGGAGTGTGCACTATTACCACCTTCTTCTGAACTAATGACTTTTACGGAGGCCCCATTATCCCCCCCAGTTGGCAGTCAAATCATCATACATTTTAATGCATTACTGATAGAGTGTTGCATTGTCGGACATGTTATTCTTCAAGTGAGACTTTTAGTTGGGGCTCCCCACTCAGCGATTCAGAAAATATACCCTTGCACTTTTTCCAAAGAGGATCAAGGATTTCTTCACTGGTCATTAATCTCATTGCAGTTTGTGGAACTTTCAAGGACACAAATTAGTGACTGTAATTGCTTACAAAATAATAATGGCCAGGAAATTAACTTGTGAAGTACTCTGTGGAGGTCATATGTAAAAAGCACTGTGCAAATTATTTCGTATTCCTGAATCGTGAACATGCTCAGACTACAGGAGACACTTTGAGCTGCAGATCCATAGCTTAGTTTTATCATTTTAATTCCAAAAGGGAACTGGATAAATACATGAAAGGGAAAATTTGCAGACTGTAGGGAAAGAGCGGAGGAGTGGGACTAATTGTATAGCACTATCAAAGAATTAACATAAGCACGAAGAGCCAAATGGTCTCCTTTTATGCTGTATAATTCTGAGCATAGCTGGGGCTCAATAGCTGGGAAACAGGAACAGAAGGTGCTACAGCACCATCTTGTGACAACAAAAACAGAAAATGCTGAAGGCAATACAGAATAGGATGAGATTTATACTGTGGTGGTAGCGGGGGCGGTGATGGAGAATAGACGGGAGATAGAGGTTGACAAATATACATTCCCTTTGTCTTTTTGTCTATGACATTGTCATCAATCTCTCTCGTCTTCACCAACCACTGGCTCTCTACCCCGCGGGTAGATAGTTTTTGGAGCACGGTTTATTTAAGCATAGTCCCTTAAATCATTCACAAGAATTAATTTTGATGGACAAGGTTTCAGGTTCTACTAAGTTTTGGTTAGTAACAAATACAGTTCAGAGACAGAACAGCATTCCTGACAGATAGTCCAAAGAACCTTAAATTGCATCTACATACTGAAACAGGTGTAAAGTATATTAGAAGCAGATAGTTCTCCGAATTAGACTGGCCACCATCTGCTAGTAAGTAGTACCAGCTGGCTTCAATCTCAGCAGAAAATCTCTGTCTGTTCCCCCAAACCAACATTTCAGCCGCAAGAAAATGGATTACACAATCTCCTGGCAGATGTAAACAAAATAAAGATATCTGAAATTTAAAGCAGGGCTTTTCAGTCAGACAGAGGATTGAAGAAGGGTTTCAAATAAGCTATTACACCAATTAAAGCTGCATTAAAACTCAAGGGACACAAGTTATTTTTGATTTGTTACCCATACTTTACTTGCATAACACACAATCAACATATCAAGACAGAAAATAATATTGTGCTTTTCCTGGTTGGAAGAAACATTTGTATATAAACCAAAGAAATAGGACCAGAAGTAGGCATATGGGCCTTTTGAACCTGCTGTTATTCAGTAGGCTCATGACAGATCTTCGACATCAGCACTTGCATGGTTAAAGGAGTGGTCTGGGAAGTAGGCATTTCATTTAATGGACACAGGCAGCAGTCCTGGGAAAGAGGGTTGTTTTATTGGAATGGGCTCTATTTAAACTGGATTGGGACCAATGTGCTGGTGAATCAAATAACTAGGGAAGTAGTTAAAGCTCTAGGCTAATAACAAGAGGGGAAAATGTAGTGGGAAGATTCATAGGGTAAATTTGAAAGTAGCAAGGGTAATGTCAAGCCTCTCGAATAGTACAGAGTTTTGGGTAATAATAAGCAGAGTGAGTCAAGAGAAACAGTAAAGATAACCACGGTGATGTTCTGGAAAATTAGAATAAAATCAAAGCCAAGACATCATATCTGAATGCACAAAGTTTGGGAACTAAATATTCTACATATTTTAGAATATGAAAAATTGAATAGAAAGGGATGCCCTCATAATACAGGATGGGAAAAGAATCTTAGCTCAGAAAATCAGGAAGTTAAATCAATTTGGGTGAAGCTAAGAAACAGCAAGAGGCAAAAACAATTGGTGGGATTTGCTTATTGGCTTCTTAACAGTGGTTGTAGTCGTGCTGGTAGATTATGCTGAAGCAGCAATTTACGATGTTGGCATAAAAGCATGCTTAAAGTGCATGTCAAAAGCAAGATTTGTGGACAAGTGCACAGCGCAAGCAATTTTTTAAAAACAGTATCTAGATGCATTATATGATGTGTTACTAAGCCATCCAAATTAGACAGATCAAGGCCAGGGCAGTTGCCGAGGTGCTCCTGAGTTATGAGGATTGGAGCAAATGTTAACAGAATTCCCTATCTAAATGGTCATTAAACGACTGCTCTATAGTATACCATGCACAAATCTGACAAGAACATCAGGACTGCCTGCCATCGCCTCTGGCCAAATAGCCTGACAACATTCACCAAGTTTCAAGTATTCATAAGAACATAAGAAATAGGAGCAGGAGTAGGCCATCTAGCCCCTCGAGCCTGCCCCGCCATTCAATAAGATCATGGCTGATCTGATTGTGGTTTAGTTCCACTTACCCGCCCACACCCCATAACCCTTAATTCCCTTATTGATCAGAAATCTATCTACCTGTGACTTCAACATATTTAACGAGGTAGCCTCCACTGCTTCAATGGGCAGAGAATTCCAGAGATTCACTACCCTCTGAGAGAAGAAGTTCCTCCTCAACTCTGTTCTAAACTGACTCCCCCTTATTTTGAGGCTGTGTCCTCTAGTTCTTGTTTCCTTTCTAAGTGAAAAGAACCTCTCTGCCTCTCCCCTGTCTAGCCCCTTCATTATCTTATATGTCGCTATAAGATCCCCCCCTCAGCCTTCTAAACTCCAACGGGTACAGGCCCAATCTACTCAATCTCTCCTCATAAGCTAACCCCCTCGTCTCCAGTATCAATCTGGTGAAGCTTCTCTGTACTCCCTCCAAGGCCAATATATCCTTTGGCAAATAAGGGGACCAAAATTTCACACAGTACTCTAGTTGCGGCCTCACCAGTACCTTGTACAATTGCAGCAAGACCTCCCTGCTTTTATACTCCATCCCCTTCGCGATAAAGGCCAACATTCCATTTGCCTTCTTGATCACCTGCTGCACCTGCAAACTGAGTTTTTGCGATTCATGCACAAGGACCCCCAGGTCCATCTGCACAGTAGCATATTGTAATTTTTCACCATTTAAATAATAGTCCACTTTACTATATTGTTCCTTCCAAAGTGGATAACCTCACACTTGTCAACGTCATACTCCATCTGCCAGATCCTCGCCCACTCACTTAGCCTATCCAAATCTCTCTGCAGACTTTCCGCATCCCCCACGCAATTCACTTTCCCACTCATCTTTGTGTCATCCGCAAACTTTGTTACCCTACACTCGGTCCCCTCCTCCAGATAGTCTATGTATATGGTAAACAGTTGAGGCCCCAGTACCGGTCCCTGCGGCACGCCGCTAGTCGCCAACTGTCAACCAGAAAAGCACCCATTTATCCCAACTCTCTGCTTCCTGTTAGATAGCCAATCCTCAATCCACGCTAACACTTTACCCCCAACTCAGTGTACCTTAATCCTCTGCAGCAACCTTTTGTGAGGCACCTTATCGAACGCCTTCTGGAAATCTAAAAACACCACATCCACCGGTTCCCCTCTGTCAACTGCACTCGTTACATCTTCATAAAAATCCAGTAAATTCGTCAAACATGACTTTCCCTTCATGAATCCATGCTGCGTCTGCTTGATCGAACCATTTTTTTTCCAGGTGTCCTGCTATTTCTTCTTTAATGATGGATTCCAGCAATTTCCCAACTACGGACGTTAAGCTAACCGGCCTGTAGTTACCCGCCTTTTGTCTACCTCCTTTTTTAAACAGTGGCGTCACATTAGCTGTTTTCCAATCAGCCGGCACCTCCCCAGAGTCCAGCGAATTTTGATAAATTACAACCAACGCATCTGCTATTACTTCTGCCATTTCTTTCAGTACCCTGGGATGCATTCCATCCGGGCCCAGGGACTTGTCTACCTTTAGTCCCATTAGCCTACCAAGCACTACCACTTTAGTAATAGTAATCGTTTTAAGGACCTTACCCCCTACAGACCCACGATGGTCAATTTTCGGTAAGCTATCTGTGTCCTCTACCGTGAAGACCGACACAAAAACCTTGTTTAAGGCCTCGGCCATTTCCTCGTTTCCCATTATTAAATCCCCCTTCTCGTCTTCTGAGGGTCCAACATTTACTTTAGCTACTCTTTTCCTTTTTATATATTTGTAAAAACTTTTACTATCAGTTTTTATATTTTGTGCTAGTTTAGTTTCATAATCTATCTTTCCTTTCTTTATCGCTTTCTTAGTAGTTCTTTGTTGTTTTTTAAAGCTTTCCCAATCTTCTAATTCCCCACTAGTTTTGGCCACTCTGTACTCATCAGTTTTTAATTTAATACTCTCCTTTGTTTCCTTAGTTATCCATGGCTGGTTATCCCTTTTCTTACATTCCTTCTTTATCACAGGAATATATTTTTGCTGAGTACTGAGAAAAATCTCCTTAAAAATCCGCCGCTGTTGCTCAGCTGTCCTACCAACTAGTCTGCGCTCCCAGTCTACATTAGCCAATTCTGCCCTCATCCTATTGTACTCTCCTCTGTTCAAGCAGAGCACACTGGTTTGGGACCCTACTTTTTCACCCTCCATTTGTATTAGAAATTCAACCATATTGTGATCACTCATTCCAAGAGGATCCCTCACAAGAAGATCATTAATTTTACCTGTCTCATTACACAGGACCAGATCCAAGATAAGTCGCTCCCTCGTAGGTTCTGTAACATACTGTCCGAGGAAACTATCGCGACAGCATTCTAAGAACTCTTCCTCAAGTCCACCGCGTCCGACTTGAGTCAACCAATCAATATGCAGGTTAAAATCCCCCATGATTATTGCTGTTCCGTTTTTGCACGCATCCATTATTTGCTTGTTTATAGCCCGACCCACCTCAAAGTTATTATTTGGGGGCCTATAGACCACACCCACCAGTGACTTTCTCCCCTTACTATTCCTTATCTCCACCCACAACGATTCCACATTATGCTCCTTAAAGCCTATATCGTCTCTCACTACCGCCCTGATGTTATCTATAATTAACAGAGCTACCCCACCTCCTTTTCCTTCCTATCTATCCTTCCGAAATGTCTGATACCCCTGGATATTCAGTTCCCAGTCCTGGTCACCCTGCAACCATGTTTCTGTAATGGCCACTAGATCATACCCATTTGTACTGATTTGTGCCATCAACTCATTCACTTTGTTTCGAATGCTACTATGCTAGCCTTTATATGGACCCGATTTGTTAGTGCATTCTTTTGATTGCACGCTCTGTCCCTACCTGTCGCAAACTGGTTATCCTTCCCCAGACCATCTCCTTGCACTGCGTTGACCACCTCCCTTTTTGTGTTTGTCGCCTTTTTTACTCTGCCTGAGCCCTTGACTCCTTTAACTAGATGAATGTCCTCATCATTTACCTGCACTCGTACCCTCTCCTTTACCTTTGATTTTGTAATTCCCCATACCCCTGAACCCTCCCCCCCACTATTTAGTTTAAAGCCCTATTTACAGCCCTGGTTATATGATTCGCCAGGATTCTCAGATTCAGATGAAGACCATCCCATCTGAACAGGTCCCATCTTCCCCAATACTGGTGCCAATGTCCCATGAATTCAAACCCATTCCTCCCACAGCAATCTTTGAGCCACGCATTTACCCCCTTAATCTTATTGACCCTGCACCAATTCGCTTGTGGCTCAGGTAGTAATCCAGAGATTACCACCTTGTTGGTTCTGCTTTTTAATTTGGCTCCTAGCTTTTCATACTCCCTCTGCAGAACCTTTGTTCCTGTTCTGCCTATGTCGTTGGCACTTACATGGACCACTACAACTGGATTCTTACCCTCCCACTCCATGTTCCTCTGCAGCCCAGATGAGATATCCTGGACCCGAGCACCAGGCAAGCAACACAACCTTCGGGATTCTCGATCCTGGTCACAAAGAAGTGTCAATGCCCCTAACTACACTATCCCCAATTACCACTACATTTCTTTTTTCTTCCTCCACCTGAACGGCTCCCTGTACCACGGTGCCGTGGGCAGTTTGCTCATCCTCCTTGCAGTCCCCGTTCCCGTCCACACTGGGAGCAAGAATCTCAAACCCGTTGTACAGATTCAGGGACTGAGGCTCTTGCAACTCTACCTTCTGGATCCCACTTCCTGCCTCACTCGCAGCCACACCCTCTTGTCCCTGACCTCCGGTTGAATTAGTTAGTCTAAGGGGTGTGACTGCCTCCTGAAACACAGTGTCCAGGTAACTCTCCCCCTCCCATATATGTCGCAGTGTCCGAGGCTCAGACTCCAGCTCATCAACCCTGAGCTGGAGTTCCTCAAGCAACCAACACTTACTGCAGACATGCTCACTGGGAACCACAGTGGGCTATTCAAAGTATTCAAAGGCAAGGAGTCAATATTTGAAATACCTGCCAATCGGTTAATCCCCTTCGATCAAAGATCCTACTATTTAATTGTTTTTGTATGAGATATGAATCTAGTTTAGGATGATACGAAGCACATTTAGATACTGCAAACTGATGAAGATTAAAAACTTCATAGCAGTTGGCACCATTTGTACTCTTCAACAGATCTCCAATCTGTTAATCTAATCATTTAGAGTCTAGTTTCCTTCTAGACTTGTTTCTAAAAACCTCTGTTTTATAGGTGGAATTTTCTGACTGACCATCCCATTGATGTACCTTGCAGGCAGCCCATTCGAGCATTGAAGATTATGTTGCCTATGATGATCCATCCATTAATTTTAATGGATAGAAGGTAAATGGCAGTGCACCCATGATTTTCTCAAAAGCCACCTACTTGGTGTGGCATTCCATTTGTGGCTCAATCTTGGCACAAAAATCAATGGTTGGGTTTGCTACAGTCCCAGATTGGAAAATAAGTGAGAAAGAAATCAAAGCCGAAATGTTCAAGAGAAAGCAAGAAAGAGCAAGAGAATCATGAGCACAAATAAAACAACAAAACGAAAAGAAACATGAATGAGAAAGAAAAATATTGAATGAGAAAAAAATAAACATAATGCAAGGATCAAAGAAATTGCCCAAACATTCAAATTCCAGGTTTATTTACATTAAGGATCAACATCCTTATTACCTACAAATCAAATTCATTCCTATTATACTGAAACATGCTTGCCCCTTTAACACAGCCAATACAAATTATATATGCAAATTCAACATGTCACTTATTGTGTTTTATTTTTCCAATCACTAACTGTAGCATTACCTTCTATTCTCTTTACTGAAATGATGCAACTATTAATTTTCACAGTCAATGTTATTGCATCTTGCTTTGTCCCCTACACTGTCACTAAATCTTAGTTTTATAATTCTATTTGCGGCGTTTCTTGTCCATGAATCATGCTTTCTTTCACTTAATACCAATTGCTCGAATTGAAGAGCCCAGCAGCAACGAAAAAGGGATTTGTATGGTATTAATTCAAGTTTTCTCCTGCTCTCTTTCAATTATAAAAGATTTACATTACCATTTGCAAAGAATATTCATTCTTATGCTCAATGCAAATTTCATAATTAAGCATAAAGACGCCACGCACCCCGGACATTCTCCCTTCCACCTTCTTCTGTTGGGAAAAAGATACAAAAGTCTGAGGTCATGTACCAACCAACTCAAGAACAGCTTCTTCCCTGCTGCCGTCAGACTTTTGAATGGACTTACCTTGCATTAAGTTGATCTTTCTCTACACTCCAGCTATGACTGTAACACTACATTCTGCACTCTCTCGTTTCCTTCTCTATGAACGATATGCTTTGTCTGTATAGCGCACAAGAAACAATACTTTTCACTGTAAGTTAATACACGTGACAATAATAAATCAAATGAAAATCATAGCACATGGAAATAGGCCATCCAACCCAACTGGTTATATGGTGCTTATGCTCCACATGAGCCTCCTCCCACTCTTCATCTCATCCTATCAGCATATCTTTATTCCTTTCTTCTTTGTGTACTTCTTTAGTTTCTCTTCAATCACTCCATGTGATGGTGAGTTCCATAACCCAACTTAGGTAAAGAAGTTCCTCCGGAATTCCTGATCGGATTTATTGGTGACTATAATGGGTGGGAGAGTTTTGGAACTCTTCCACAAACGGCAGTTGATGCTAGGTTTGTTGCCATCTTTAAATCTGAGATAGATAAATTCTTGTTAAACAAAGGTATTAAGAGATTATGGGTGAAAAGCAGGTAAATGGAGTTAGGCCACAGATAAGCCATGATCTTATTAAATTGCAGAATAGGTTCAATGGGCTGAAATGCCTACTCCTGTTCCAATCTTATGATTTTGGACACTCCTGGATATTTTCAGTTTAGTTAAATTAAATGTTTTTACAATTCATGCTCTTAGTAATTATAGTTTCCCCCAAATTCAGTGTCAAGGAAAAAGACATGATATGTATCTGCAGTTTTTCTGAAGATATGTGCAATACATTTTTATGCTGCAATTTTGCCAATTGTTTTGCTGTTATTCTGACTCATAGCTATTTTTTGCTCTTAACTGTTAAGGTCGCATCTCTCAAGTAATCCCTTTGTATCCAAATGATCCTCTCATTGACAAGCTATTCAATGCACGATTTAGCCTCAGAATGTGGAATCAAATGAATAAGAATCATAAAAGTCTGTTCCAATAATCCAGTTTGAGTGGGATAAATTTCATAGCAGAAAGCTTAAAACATTTCATTTAAACAATTCTTGCATATGGTCCAAAATTAAAACTACAATATCATTTTAGCAATGGATTATCGAAACAACTTAATTATCAACAATATGTCCATGATCAAAAACCCAATTAGCTGGCTTTAAAATTGAAAACTACAAACAAGTATCACCACACTGCCTTCTGAATCTATATTTTACCATTAGCAGTCAGGAAAGAAAAAGTGTTAGCTTTATCAGGCATACATGGGAGGTACATCAATTGCTAAGGGATTCCATACCCAACAAGCTGATCTGATTGGAATTATGTAACAGAAATTAACTCTGGAGTTTGCTATAGACTGCTGGTGAAATATAAAGTATATGTTTCCCTATAAAGATGAAATAAGAAAATTGCGAAATAGAGAGCAGTGACTAACCAAACCGAAAGTTGTCTAGAATATGCAAGTAGTAAATATACTGCATTTCTGCTTCTTGGATTATCATAGGAGAAAACGTGCATTTCAGTATGGTAATGATAAGGGGCCCAAATAACCAACGAGGAATGGATGAAATGGCAATTGCAGCAACAAAAACAATAACATGATTAAATCATAGAAACAATCATAGAAACCCTACAGTGCAGAAGGAGGCCATTCGGCCCATCGAGTCTGCACCGACCACAATCCCACTCAGGCCCTACCCCCACATATTTACCCGCTAATCCCGCTAACCTACGCATCTCAGGACTCTAAGGGGCAATTTTTAACCTGGCCAATCAACCTAACCTGCACATCTTTGGACTGTGGGAGGAAACCGGAGCACCCGGAGGAAACCCACGCAGACACGAGGAGAATGTGCAAACTCCACACAGACACTGACCCGAGCCGGGAATCGAACCCAGGACCCTGGAGCTGTGGAGCAGCAGTGCTAACCACTGTGCTACCGTGCCGCCCAAAATGTGTCATGATCTTGGGTAAGTCAATACTGTAAACCAATGCGCAAGAACAAATTTTTGAAAGTGCCAACTTCAGTGAGATACAAAAAGAGTTTAAATAATTTAACTGCAGGATGGTAGAAAATAAACTGAACCACTGAGAATGCTGGATAAATATATAGGCCAAGCGTTCAAAGTGGATTAAACAAACACACTCCAAAATAAATTTACACAGCAATACAAAATGAAATGAAAAGAAAAAACAAATACCATAAAGCCTGCAGGGTAGAAAGATAAAGGAAAAGTAAAACAAGGGAAAATACAAGAACTCCAAAAAGGTAGGTTAAAAACAGCAGTAAGCAGGTAAAAGGGGTGAACAGAAATGATCAACAGCAAATTGTTTTCCAATAATATTACTACATTCATACAGAAAATACTCAAACAATTCACAAAGTTGCAGACAAAAATAAATTCCAAGACAAGGAAGATACTAGGAGGGCATGACCAGACGTTCGATCAAAAGAAATAAGCTTTTAAAGAAGCGCTTGGAGCTAAAGACACTGACCGAAGGCAGAAAAATGTAGGGAGGGATTTGCAGAGTGCAGCACCTGAAGGCACAACCATCAAAGACGACAAAAAGGGGAAGGAATGATGCACGAGATCAGAATCAAAGGGCCATTGAGTTTAAGAAGCATGGAGACAGGAGAAATAAAGAAGTGGATCAAAGAGGAGATTTAAACAACAGGACAACAATCTTAATTTTAACACGTTAAATTGGGGAGCCAATATTGGGGAGCAGTAGGAATGGGGTTGGGGGAAAAAACACAGCACTGGGATAGGATAAGAGCAGAGTTCTAATTGAGCTGAAATTTACAGGCAAGATGAGAAGCTGACCAGAAAGCACTGGAATAGTTGAATCTGAGGTGGCAAAGGCACAGATGAGGATTTCAGCAGTTGGACTGAGGCAGAGGTAGGCAGTCATTATGATGGACAGCAGATAGAATCAAAAACTTAGTTTGGTGTCAAATGAGACAAAAGCTTGCCTTCATACGGCACTTTTAATGTATTAAAATGACCCTAAGGTAATTCACAAGAGCACTATCAATTAAAAATGTGATACTAAGCCACAAAAGGCAGCAGAAGGACAGTTGACCAAAAGTGCGATCAAAGAGGAAGGTTTTGAGGAGCTTCTGAAAAGAAGAAAGCAAGTAATGAGGCAAATGAGTTCAAGAAGGGTATTTCAGAACTTAGAGTCTTGTTAGCAGAAGGCACGGCTACCAATGGTGGACAAACTAAAATCAGGGGCGCACAAGACCAGAACTAGAATAGCGTAGATATCTGAGGGTTGTAGAAATGGATAAAGTTAGAGATATGGAGCAGAAATTTGAACAAGCTTAAGTTTAGAGAGGATGGAAGATGTGAGGTCGATCAGGAATGTGTTAAAATTGTGGAAAAAAACCTTGCATTCATATAGCACCTTTCATGTCTTCAGGATGACCCAAAGTGCTTTATAGCCAAGTATTTCTAAAATGTAGTCATATAGTATATAATGAATGTCCCACAAACAGCCAAGTGATATTGACCAAATAATCTGTTGTTGTAATGTTGATTAAGGAATAAATATTAGCCAGGACACCATGCTCTTCCTCAAAATAGTGCCATAAAATCTTTTATCCACCTGAGGCCATACAAATGGGACTTAGGTTTGCTCTAAAAGATGGAACTTCCAACAATGCAGCACTCTCAGCACTGCACTGAAGTATCAGCTTTGATTTCTGTGTTCAAGTTCTAGAGTGGAACCTGAACCCACAACCTTCTGACTAAGGTGACAGAGATACCAACTGAGCCAAGGCAGAAGTCTACAGCTAACCAAAGCATGGATGATGGTTTTAACAGCAGATGAGTTGAGGTCAGGATGAAGGCAGGCAGTGTTAGAGGTAAAAAATATCAGTCTTAACAATGAAACAGATAGTGAAACTTGATGAGTCAAACTCAGATGTCATAAAATACTGGTATTATCCAAGTTGTGAACCATTACGCCAAATGCAAATCCCACACAATCCATGATAAACTGAAATTCCACACTGGTAGTGCTGGATTAGCTGTATTTGTCTAAGCTAGTCATATAACTGGGCTGACCAGAATGGAGTTAACTACTTGAGAGCACTAAATAATGGAGTGCTGGGCAAACCATCTTTTGACATTGTGAAAGGATGCAGAGCCTGTGAGTTATTGATCAGAGATTGGGCTCAAACAGATTATGACTGCACAAGATGTTGAAAACAAGGAGGAACAGGGTGAAGACAACCAACCCAATGACAAAGCACTTTGCACGTGCCTGCAGAAGACCAGCATGGAAATTCCAACAGAGGCAACTGTGAAAACTTACGCAGAGGTAGATATTGCACGATAGAACAGGACAGACGATGCACTTGTCAATGCAGTACATTCTTCAATGAACAGCTGGAGGGAGAGCTTTGCATGGCTGGAGGGAGGGCTTTAAAATTCTATGGCATTGGGACCGGTTCTGGGTAGGTAGGACCTGTACAAGGACAGGTTACACCTTAAAAGGACTTGGACAAATGCCCTCACATGGAGGTTTGTTAGTGCTGATGGGGCGGGTTTACAGTAGATTAGCAGGGGGTTGGGAATCTGAGGGGAAATTGAGAGTGAAGAGAAAAACTGGCAGTGGGAGATAGAGAAGGATTAATTGATAAGGATACATCAGAGAATAGCATCAAGGAATACTTGGAGAGTTTGACTGAATTAGAGCTGGCAACAGTAAGCCATTAGATGGGATCAGAGAAAGGAGGGGGAAGTAAAAAAGCCTAAATCAGGATTAATGCGCATGTATGTGAAGACGCAAAGTGTTGTTAATAAGATTAGTGAACTTCAAACACAGTCAACAAATGGAATTATGGTATTGTTGCTATAACAGAGACCTGGCTCAAAGAAGGGCAGAACTGGATACTAAATACTCCTGGGTACAATTTAGGAGAAACAGGAAAGGAAGAAAATGTGGGGAATAATAGCTTCAATCATCTAAATATGGACTGGGACGAGGATAGTGCAAAGGAACAAGAGGGAGGAATGTGTTCAAGATCATTTTCTGCAGTAATATGTTTCCAGACTAAGTAGAGGACAGGCACTTTTGGACCTGGTTCTGGGAAATGAACTGGCAAATGGATTAATTATCAGAGATAGCACTTACAGACAGTGACCATTATATCACAAAGTTCAGATTGGCTATGGAAAAGGACAAGAAACAACCCAGAGCAGGGATAATTAATTGGGTGAAAGCCAACTTCAATCTGAATCGAATCAAATGTTCACAGAAAAAGAACAGTAGCTGAACCACTTTAAAAGAAAGTGCAGGCAACGTCAAAGTGTATTCCCCTGAAGGGGAAAGGTAGGACATATAAATCCAGAGCACCCTGAATGACAAGAGAAATGGAGGTAAAGATGGAAAGGAAGAAGTGTGCATAAGACAGAGTTCAGATAGAAAATACAATGGAAAATCAGGCTGATAATAGAAGGGCCAGAGGGCAAGTGAAAAAACTAATGCAAAAAGCAAAGAGATCATGAAAAGAGAAAGGAATTCCAAAATTCTTCTATGAATTAACTAATAAAGTAACTAACAAAAGGGTGGTAAAAGAAACAGAAGGGCCGATTTGGCATTCAAAAAAATTTGATACTGTGCCATTTAGCAGAATTGAGAGCAAAATTCTAGCTCAAAGGGAAAATAGGCACTTGGATAAGTAAGTGGCTGAGTGACAGGAAACAGTAGTGTTAAATGGCTGTTTTTCAGATTGGAGGAAGGGTCAGTGTTAGGATCCTTGCTTTTCCTGATATATATTAATGACCTAGACTTCAGTGTTCAGGGCATGATTTTAAAATTTGCAGATAATACAAAGACTGGAAATATTATCAACTGTGATGAGGATAGTCTTGAACTTCAAAAGTATATAGATATGTTGGTGGCTTGGGCCAACAAGAGGCAGATGAAGTTCAATACAGAGAAGTGTGAGGTGATTCATTCTGGCAGAAACAATATGAAGAGACAGTAACTAAAGGGGAATCTCCAAAGGAAGTGCAGGAACAGAGGGACCTAGGTGTACATGGACATAAGTTATTGAAGATGGCAGGGAGTATTGAGACAGCAGTTAATAAAGCATGCAGTGTCTTAGGCTTTATTATTAGGGGCAATAAGACACTAGTTAGGTCTCACCAGGAGTACTGCATCCAGTTCTCTGTGTCATACTTGAGGTAGGATGTGAAGGCACTGGAGGGGATACATAGCAGATTCACAAGAATGACTCCAAGGATAAAGAACTAGGAAGATAGATTGGAAAAGTTGGAATAATGTCCTTGGAGAAAAGGCAGCCAAGGGGAGACTTGAGAGGTATGCACAGGGTAGATATTGAGAAACTGCTTCCACTCAGAGAGCATCCAGGGCACAGATTCAAAATAATTGGCAAAACAAGTGAAGGTGATGTGAGGAAGAGAGTGATTGGAGTGCGGAACAAACTCCCTGAGAGGGTGGTGGTGAATTTGATTGGGGTATCCAAAAGGAAATTGGATTACTATTTGAAAAAGAAAGAAAGAATGTGCCAGGTTATGGGGATACGGTAGAAGCTCTCCCAGGGAGCAAATGCAGACTTGCACTATAAAGGTAAAAGGTGCATAAAAAGGTACATAAAAATATTTGCCTGTTGAATCAATTTCAAAATGAGATGACTTCTGAAAACAGGAAACCAATCGAGACTCTTTTGGTTTTTAAATTACGGCTGTATGTGAGGAAGAATAATCGACAAATTAACCACAGACTTCAATGGATGCAGCAAAATGTAGTTATTGATGTGACATATCCCACCTATCAAGGAGGTTTATTGATGGGATGGTAACAGATAGAGATAATTGGCAACTGCCCTATTAAGTTTCCACCTAAAAGCAGCACATTGATCTTATGAGCTCTGCATTGCAAAGGTGCATCTTAAACGAGAAATCTGTCACAAATAAACGGCAGTCAATTCTGTGGATGACTGATGCACAGTAAATGTGTATTGTCTGATTGCGGACATTTTGAATATATGTTGACAAGAGAAGTCTGCAAAATTCTGACATCAATTTCCTTTGTGCCGGAATATAGCCCGAATAAATTGGAAAATGGATTTGAAATGGATCCCCTGACGTTTAATATACTGTATAATATTTGTACAAAGTGGAAAGATCGTATTTCACTGCACATCCCACATGACATGGGTCATGAGGGATGCCAACTTGCTAAAAGTAGGTCACTGGAAAAAAAAAGTTTGAAAATGCTATTTTAAAAGGTCAGGCCACTGTAAGGTGTGAACAAGTTGAATAAAGATTTTGTCACACATTTACTGCTTTACTATGTTTTCATTTGGCATTTATGTTTTTGACATAGACTGTATTTGTAGGCATATTGAGTTACACAAAGAAGCATTCATGTGGGAATGGCTCTCCATGGCTATCACAAAGCTCTGCTTATCAATTTGTGGGCAAATCCCCTGGGATGTTACTGTATGTGGTTGGAATCTCAGGTGACGTCTGATTCAGCCTCAGTTGCCAGGGAAAAGAATCTTGTTGGTGGCTATGGAATAGAGTTTGTGGTTGGGATCAAAAGCATTAACTTCAGTCTTCCCAATAATTAGTTAGAAGTAGTAAAAAGAGGGTTTCCTTTGTGTTTCAAGGTCACAAGATGTTTTCTGTGAACTTTCATAAAATGGGACACACTTGGGAAGAAAAGGAGATAAAAGTGGCAAAGAAATAGAGTGAAGAAAAATATCAGAAAGGAAATAATCATTTATACAACATCTTACATCCTCTAAACATCCCAAAACAATTCAAAAAGTAATTCACAGGATCTGGGCTAGTCATCACAATTGTTAGATTTGCACCATAGTCCACAGCTACTGAGATTGATGACCAATTAGTCCACGTATGTTTGGTGATGTTGGTTGAGGAACAATGCTGGACAAGTAAAAAAAAACTTCCACCACTTGTTAAATAACTCTACGCATCTACCCGAATAGATTGACCTTGCTTTAATGTCTCAAAAAGCATCTCTTAAAAAAGCAGCACACACCAACCCATATATGCGCCACAATGTCAGTCTAGCGCTCATGCTGGGTATCCTGGAGTGGAATTCCAGTACAAATAGTTTTTGAGTGTGCTGCACACTATTATTCTGTTGTTTTGTACAAACTATGCTTGGCACTTTAAAGCCACCTGGTCATACAATTGTTCATTGGTACATACTAGGTCCATTAGAGGCCATTTCTATTTAGACACATTCTAAAGGGAAAATATTTATCTGTAGACTGGTAGCCATTTGCAAATCCCTTCGTGCTCCCAAATCCCAGAAGATCAGCAGGCTTGTTTTGAAAGTAGAATGAAGTGTTATCTCAGTCACTAGGCTCTATACTGTTTTAGCCTCATCTTTATCCTCCTACTTCTGGTTCATAATTCCTGCTGAAGTTGGTTGTTAGTCTAATATGTCATGGACATTTTTACACCAAAAAAATCTCCAATGTCCAACATAGTATCATAAAATCATATAGCACAAGAGGAGGCCATTCTGCCCAATCTGTCTGTGCCAGTTCTTTGAAACTGCTAAACATATTAATCCACAGCACAAGCTGTACACAACACCAAATTCAAACAGATCTAAGGCCTCCAACATCAGTGAACACTGAAGCAACTAAAATGAAGGCTGAAGTGAACCAGGGCAGGCAAAAATGTTGGGGATAGGGTGACAGAACAAAATATACTATTATTATACAGTCTCTTTGGGATGTTGCATTTTCAATGTCTACATGTTTCTCATTCCAACATTTCTCTTTCTTTACCTCAGTCTATCTACCACGTACTTCCCATCTATGATGTGCAGTACCCTGTACAAACTCTCTCCTAACCCTGCTTTACATCTCTCTGCTGCACCCTGTTAAGGTAGCAATACATCTTACTGCCAGCAGCCACATAAATCATCCCTCCCACGCAATTTCACTCCCAGCCTATTATAGCAAGGAAAAGGCAACCAGTATTTGCAAAGATTTAATGGAGTGTAACTATAAACAAAGACCAATCAAGAAAATACCTAACCCTACTCACAATATAAACATTTATTACTTTAATTCTGCTAGTTCTACAAAGGGTAAAATTACTGACATACTAGTCATTGTAACATTCTACTCATCACTGAATCATTTCTTTCTTAATTTGATGACAACTCTACAAAGGTTAATGTACTACAATACTGTCTTAAGGTTTACACAAGTCAGTAACTCTACATCTAACTTTTTAATGCAATCACTATATTTTTAAATACACAATGTCTTGTCTCTTTACTACAGAATCTGCATAATAAATTATTCAAAGAATGAAGTCACTGAGTCAAAGGAGTAGAGCGCTAGTGGAAATATTTTTCAGATGAGAAGTTAAAATAAAATCCCATTATGGAATATATAAAGACCCCACACAGCAGTCAAAGAGTATGAGAGTTCACCTGCTGCTCAACAGCTCTAAAACTTCCATTTTGTCTCATTACTGTTTATGAGGTCTTGGTGTGTGCAAACTGGTTGCTGGAAGCAGCAACTACATTGCAAAAGTATTTCATTGGCTCTGAAGCAGTTTGGGATATCCTCGGTTGTAAAAGTTGACATATAAAAGCAAATTATCTAGCCTTTGAACATCCATTAATGGTTGAAAATGAAGGGTAGAGAAGTTAGCCTGCTCTTTCTTCCATCCTCCTCAATACAATAACAAACTGGAAAACATCAACTTTAAATATTTGTCAATTTGCTATGTGGATTTGATAATCCATAGACATAAAGTTAAACAGTTTAGCATTTCTCATTTTACCAAAAATTGAGACCATTGTTTTCTATGAGACTCTACAGTCCAGGCTTGAAAATGTATTTGGAAATCAAACAGGCAATGTATTATTACAGCTTTTAAAAGGCAGCCTGCCATGGAGAAATAGGGTTTAATGTTATACAGAGTTCAGATAGGATGACTTAAAAGAGAAATGTTTTGGGAGTTTTATTGTCTTGGTTTAAAATAATAAGATTACAGTTCAAGGAATATTCGTGCCACACAAATGCCAGGCAATGACCATCACCAATAAGAAACACTAACCACTGCCCCTTAACATTCAATGGTGTTACATCACTGAATCCCCCACTGTCAGCATCCTTGAGGTTACCATTGACCAGAAACTCAACTGGACTCGCCACAAAAACAGAGCAGGTCGGAGGCTAGGGATCCTGCAGTGAATAACTCAGCCCCTGACTTCCCAAAGCCTGTCCACCATCTACAAGAACAAGTCAGGAGTGCCATGGAATACTCCCCACTTGCCTGGATGGGTGCCCCAACAACACTCAAAGCTTGACACCATCCAGGACAAAGCAGCCTGCTTGATTGGCAGCACATCCACAAACATCCACTCCCTCCACCACCAATGCTCAGTAGCAGCAGTGTGTACAAGATATACTGCAGCAATTCACTAAAGATCCTTAGACGGCACTCTCCAAACCCACGACCACTTCCATCTAAAAGGACAAGGGCAGCAGATACATGGGGACACCACTACCTGCAAGTTCCCCTCCAAGCCACTCACCATCCTGACTCGGAAATATATCGATGTTCCTTTGCAGTCGCTGGGTCAAAATCCTGGAATTCCCTCGCTAACGGCATTGTGGGTCAGCCCACAGCACGTGGACTGCAACATTTCAAGAAGGCAGCTCACCACCACCTTCTCGAGGACAACTAGGAATGGGCGATAAATACTGGCCAGCCAGTGATGCCCATGTCCCATGAATGAATTAAAAAATTGTGAATAAATGGTGGGTAAAACATAGGACAGTAACACAATCAGTACCTAATCTATAATCTCTTTCTGCCCTACAACCCTCCAGGTTCTCTGCAATCCTCCAATTCTGCCCATTAAGTCCCCAATTTCTTCTAACAACTTAGTGCAGTGCATTCAGCTGCTTAAGTATTCCTTCCCTAAGCAGCTCCACCTCCTTTAAGCTTACCTTTTGAGCCAAGCATTTGGTCACTTGCCCCAACAATAGTGTCTGTGTGAAATTTAGTTTATTAATGCTCCTTGGAAAAATTTACTACATTAAATTTGCTATATAAATGCAAACTGTTATTTTTGATAGGTAATATAATGTTGCTACACCAATGCTCCAGATTTTTTCAGTACAAGCATTAGATTTTCTTGTCAAAACAGAACACTCAACAGATCAGTAAAGGTGAAGAAAACATAAATTTTGAGATGTGAAATACAAAAGGAGCCAACCGAGGAGGTACATCAGATAGAAAGTAAAGGAAGTTTGGCATCCCACTGAAAAACCAAAGCTAGTACTAGTATTCAAAAACATAATGGTTAATAAACCAAAACACTTGATCTAAACTTATAGTTCTCGTATTTGGACAATGTCAGTTCATTGCAGACAAAGGTCAGTGCTGTCAACCAGAGGAGGATTCCTCTTTGGACTGGGCAACATTGGTACAAAAATGACAACTCTGTGACAAAATATATTCAGTGCAGGATGCTAGCTTATGAGCGTTCTCAGACTGTTACAACTTTCAAATACATGTCTCAGTATGTAAATAACTCCTTAAGTCCACTTACAAAAGCTGTCTTTGGTTGAGTCATATAAAAATGTATTCTCCTTAGATCAACATTAATTCTCAAAAGAGGTTTAGAGAGTTCTGAAAAATCACTGCCTGAGTGGTGGAGGCAGGAACCCTCAATATTTAAAAAGCATTTAGATGAGCATTTGAAATGCCACAGCATACAAGGCTATGGACTAAATGATGGAAAAAGGGATTAGATTACATCGGTGCTTGAAAGCCAGCATAGACACGATGGGCTGAAACTCTTATTCCAAGTCAAAAGGGCTTACAGAGAAGTGGCATAACAGCAGCAGAATTGTACTCCACCACAATCTGTAATTTCACAGCTCGTCATATCCAGGACTCCCATTACCACGAAGCCAGGGGATCAACCCTGGTTCAAAGAAGTGTGCAGAAGGGCCATACAAGTGCCAGGTAATGACCATCACCATCAAGAGAGCATCTAACCATCTCCTCTTGACATTCCAAGGCATTACCATTGCTGAATTCCCCACGATCAACATCCTGGAGATTACCATTGACTAGAAACTGAACTAGACTAGCTATATAAATACTGTGACTACAAGAGCAGGTCAGAAGCTGGGAATTCGACAGCACGTAACTCACCTCCCAACTACCAAAGTTTGTCCACAATCTCCAAAACACAAGTGAGGAGTGTGATGGAATTCACGCCATTTGCCTGGGTGGGTGCAGGTCCAACAACACAAAGTTCAACACCGTCCAGGCCAAAGTAGCCCATTTCATTGGCACCTTATCCACAAACATTCACTGCATCCACGACAGCACAGTGGCAGCAGTGCGTACCATCTACAAGATGCACTGCAGAAAATCACCAACACTCTTTGGACAGCACCTTCCAAACCAATGACCAATACCATCTAAAACAGTGATATGCAATCTAGGTTAGTGAGTGGGCTGCATGAGTGACCCTCCTTCATCTCAGTGGGCCGCAAGATTGAAATCAGGCTTGTTCAGTAACCATGATGCCATGAATCAGATTAAATACATTAACACACATCAAATACTGCAAAACAAGTTATAGAAAATGCTTAATCATTTGTATATTAATAAAACTATCAACTTCAAATGGTGAAAATAAATACCTACAATTTGAATGCAAAGGGTGCACGCGACTCAGTAAATGTTGTGAGTAATCAGCATATACCTCATTTCACTTGCCCTTGCTCTGTGTGCATATCACTTCACTCATACCAATAGGAAAAAACTACAAAGATGGAAATCAGCAGAATGCAGCAACCCTGCATCAAAATGTCGTGGGTTGCATTCAGCACCCAGTTGGGCCGTATGTGCCCTGAGGCTGCAGGTTGCCTATCACTGATCTGGAAGCATAATGGCAGCAGGCAAAAGGGAACATCACCAACTTAAAGTACCCCCCCAAGCCACATTCAACCCTGACTTGGAAATATATCACCATTACTTCATTGTTGCTGAGTGAAAAGCTGGAACTCCCTCCCTAACAGCACTGTGGATGTACCTGTATCACGTGGACTACAGCAGTTGAAGAAAGCAGCTCACCACCACCTTCTTAAGGGCAACAAATGCAGGACCAGCCAGCAATGGCCACATCCATAAACATTTTTTTCTAATTTCATCACTTCTGATGCTGATGTCATATTTCTTAAGCCAGTGTCCTCTGGTTACCGACCTTCTGGCCAGTGCAGTAGCTCGGTCTCCATGGAGACATCAACTCTGCGTGAATTTCCATGTCACCACCAGGAATAAACTTTATGCAAATAGTGGCTGGCTCCCAGATCGCTATACCTGGCCCTTTGCTTTACTTCAAATGACTTTCTGAAGCAAAAAAAAATCAAAACGTTTTATTTATGCAGGTGACAGTACTCTACTATATTGCCATAAATCACCAACAGGTAACCAACAATCAACACAACATAATCAAGCAGTCAGCATGGCTTCATGAAGGGGAAAATCAAGCCTGACAAATTTATTCAATTCTTTGAGTGCTAACGAGCAGGATAGATAAAGGGGAACCAGTATATCTAGTATATTTGGATTTCAAAAAAGGATTTGATACTGTACTGTACAAAAAGCTCTTTAATAAGATAACAGCCCATGATGTTGGGGTACTTTATTAGCAATTAGAGGATTGGCTAACTAATAGAAGACAAGGAGTTGGGATAAGCTGGGCATTTTCAGGATGGCAAGTGTAACTAGTGGAGTGCCACAGGGATTAGTGCTGTGGCCACAATTATTCACAATATATTAATGACTTGGACAAGGAAAGTGAATGCACTACTGCCATGTTTATGGATGACAAAAATAGGTGGGAAGGCAAATGGTGAGGATGACAAAAAATCTATAGATGGATATAGACAGGTTTAGTGGGCAAAAACTTGGCAGATGGAATATAATGTACAAAAATGTGGAGTTGTGCCCTTTGAAAGGAAGAATAAAGGAGCCGAATATTATCTAAATGGAGAAAGACTGCAGAAAGCTGCAGCACAGTGGGGTTTGGGAATCCTTGCGCATTAATCACAAAAGTTAGCATGCAAGTTCAGCAGGTTAAAGCGAAGGCAAATGGAATGTTGGCCTTTATTGCAAAGGAAATGGAGTATAAAGATAAGGAATCTTGCTAAAACTATACAAGGCACTAGTTAGACCACACCTGAAATACTGTGAACAGCTAAGATATACTGACATTGGAGGCAGTCCAAAGAAGGTTCACTAGGGTGATCCAGGTATGGAGGGGTTTTCTTATGAAGAGAGGTTGAGTAGGCTGGGCCGGTACCCATTGGAATTTACAAGAGTGGAAGCAACCTCATTGAGATATATAGGATTCTCAAGGAGCAATCACTGGAGCTGGGAGGCTGTTTTCCCTTGTGCGAGAGTCTAGGATCAGACAACATAATTGCAAAGTAAGAGGCCACCCATTTAAGACAAAGATGAGGAGGAATTTCCTCGGAAGGTAGTGAATCCGTATAATTCTTCACTACAGAGGGCTGTAGAGGCTGGGCTATTAAGTATGTTCAAGGCTGAATGGACAGATTTTTAATCAGTAAGGGAATCAAGGGTCACACAGATACAAAGAACAGTATGGCACAGGAACAGGTCCTTCAGCTCACCAAGTCTGTGCCAACACAGATGCACCTCTAATCTAATATTTTCTTGCCTCTACGTGGTCCATATCCCTCTATTCCCTGCCTATTCATGTGTCTATCCAGATGCCTCTTGAATGCTATAGAATCTGCTTCCACCATCTCCTCTGGCAGCACGTTCCAGGCATTCACCACCCTGGGTGTGAAAAATTTGCCCCTTACATCTCTTTTAAACCTTTCCACTCTCACTTTCAACCTATGCCCCTGAGTAATTGACCCTCCAACCCTGGGAAAAAGACTGACTATCCACTCTATCCAAGCCTCTCATTATCTAGTAAACATCCATCAGGTCCCCCCTCCTCCTCCGACTCTACAATGAAAACAATCCAAGTTTGTTCAACCTTTCTTCATACTCCATATCCTCCAAACCAGGCAACACCCTGGTAAATCTCTTCTGTACCCTTTCCAACGCATCAACATCCTTCCGGTAGTGTGGCAACCAGAATTGTACACAATACTCCAAATGTGCCTAACCAAAGTCTTATACAGCTGCAACATGATTTTCTAATTCCTCTACTCAATGCCCTGACCGATGAAGGCCAGCATGCCATACGCTTTCTTGACCACTGTATCCACCTGAGTGGCCACCTTCAGGGAACTGTGGATCTGCATGCCTCTGTATGCAAATATTTCTAAGGGCTCTACCATTTACTGTATACTTTCCTTCTGCTGTGGATCTTCCAAATCGCATCACCTCACATTTGTCCTGGTTAAATTCCATATGCCATCTTTCGGCCCAGGTCTCCAGCCGATTTATATCCTGCTGTGTCCTTTGATAATCCTCCTCACTATCTGCTACTCCCCCAATTTTCGTATCATCTGCAAATTTACTAATCAGTCCACCTACATTTTCCTCCAAATCATTTATATATATTACAAACAACAGAGGCTCCAACACTGATCCTTGTGGAACACCGCTTGTCACAAACCTCCAGTTAGAAAAGTACTCTTCCACTGCTACTCTCTGCTTTCTATGCCCAAGCCAGTTTTGCCTCCATCTTACCAGCTCACCTCAGGTCCCATATGACTTCACCTTCTGTATCAGCCTGCCATGAGGAACTTTATTGAAGGCTTTACTAAAGTCCATACATACAAATTCCACTGCCCTGGTCAATTTTTCTTGTCACTTCCTCAAAGAACTCAATCAGGTTTGTGAGATATGACCTCCCCTTCACAAAACCATGCTACCTATCGCTAATAAGCCTATTCTCTTCTAGATGCGAGTACATCCTGTCCCTAAAAATCTTCTCACCACTAATGTAAGGCTCACAGGCCTGTAATTTCCTGGATTGTCTCTTCTGCCTTTCTTAAACAGAGGAACAAGGTTAGCTACTCTCCAATCCTCTGGAACCTCACCCGTGGCTAAAGAGGAAACAAAGATTTTGGTCAAGGCCTCAGGAATTTTTTCCCTTGTCTCTCTCAGTATTCTAGGATAGACCCTATCTGGCCCTGGGGACTTGGTCACCTTAATGTTTTTCAAAACCTCCAACACCTCCTCTCTTTTTATCTCAACACGTCCTAGAATGTCAACTTCCTTCTTTCTACACTCACCATCCATCTTCTCCTTTGTGAATGCTGATGCAAAGTACTCATTAAGGACCTCACCCACCTCATCTGGCTCCACACACAAATTCTCTCTACTGTCCTTGAGTGAGCCTACCCTTTCCTTACTTACACTCTTCCTCCTTATATATGCATAAAGAACCTTGGGATTCTCCTTAATTCTGCCTGCCAAGGACATTTCATGACCCTTTTTGCCCCCCTAACTCCCTGTTTACGCTCTTTCCTGCTATCTTTGTGCTCCTCAAGAGCCTTATCCGTTTTCAATTTCCTGAAATTTATGTATGCATCATTCTTCTTTTTCACTAGGCTCACAATTTCTTTGTCATCCAGGGTTCCCGAATCTTGCCATCTTTATCCTTCATTTTTACAGGGACATATTTGTCCTGAATTGTTAACAACTGACTTTTAAAAGACTTCCCACATATTGGATGTGGATTTACCCTCAAACAGCTGCCCCCAGTCTACATTCACTAGCTCCTGCCTAATACTGTCATAGTTAGCCTTCCCCCAGTTTAATACTTTCACTCTGGGACTACTTCTATCCTTTTCTACAAGTGTCTTGAAACTTATAGAATCGTGATCACTTCGCAAAATAGTCACCCACTGAGACAATCACCTGTCCAGGTTTGTTTCCCAGAACCAGTCTAAGATAGCTCCTTACCTAGTTGAACTATCCACATATTGCCTCAAGAAGCACTCTTGGACACACTGAACAAACTCTGCTCCATCCAAGCCCCTGGCCCTAAAGGGATCCCACTCTATGTTGGGGAAGTTAAAATCACCCATCACAACAACCCTGTTGTTTTTACATCTTCCCATAATCTGCTGACATATCAGTTTCTCCACTTCACGCTGGCTGTTGGGAGGTCTGTAGTACAACCCCAACAGTGTGATTGCACCGCTCCTGTTCCTGGGTTCTACCCATATGGCTTCACTGCGTGATCCCACCAAGGTGTCCTCCCTCTGTTTAGCTGTGACATTCTCCCTAATCAGTAAAGCAACACCCCCACCTCTTTTGTCACCCTCGCTATCTCACCTGAAGCATCTAAATCCTGGAATGCTAAGCTGCCAGTCCTGCCATTCTTTCATCCAAGTCTCCGTAATTGCCAAAACATCATAGTTCCATGTAGTAATCCAAGTTTTAAGTCCATCCGCCTTACGTCATGTTCCTTGCACTAAAGCAAACACACAGACCATCTGTCCTGTCATGTTTTGTACACTCTCCGTATTTTGTTTCTCTTAGCCTTACTGTACCCATTCACGGAGTTCTCCACAGTCTCTGTACTCTATACTGTGGTCCTTTTTGATTTTTGTCTTTGATTTCTCTACCTTCCACCGTTCCCCTTACTGCCTTTTGTTTCTGTCCCCATCTTACTTCCTGCATCGGTTCCCATCCCCCTGCCACATTAGTTTAAACCCTCCCCAACAGCACTAGCAAACACGGACATTGATTCCAGTCCTGCCCAGGTGCAGGCCATTGAATTATATTGGTCCCACTTCCTCCAGGATTCCAATATCGCAGGAATTTGAATCCCTCCCTCAAGCCACGTATTCATCTTAGCTAGTGGTTAGCACTGCTGCTTCACAGCACCAGGGATCCAGGTTCGATTCCCGCTTGGGTCACTGTCTGTGTGGAGTTTGCACGTTCTTCCCGTGTCTGCATGGGTTTCCTCCGGGTGCTCCGGTTTCCTCTCACATTCTGAAAGACGTGCTGGTTAGACCCGAACAGGTGCCAAACTGTGGTGACTAGAGGAATTTCACAGTAACTTCGTTGCTTGTGATTAATAAATAAACTTTACTTTTTATCCTGACATTCCTACTCTGACTAGCATGTGGCACTGGTAGCAATCCTGAGGTTACTACCTTTGAGGTCCTACTTTTTAGTTTAACTCCTAACTCCCTAAATTCAGCTTGTAGAATCATAGAAACCCTACAGTGCAGAAGGAGGCCATTCGGCCCATCGAGTCTGCACCGACCACAATCCCACCCAGGCCCTACCCCCACATATTTACCCGCTAATCCCTCTAACCTACGCATCTCAGGACTCTAAGGGGCAATTTTTAACCTGGCCAATCAACCTAACCCGCACATCTTTGGACTGTGGGAGGAAACCGGAGCACCCGGAGGAAACCCACGCAAACACGAGGAGAATGTGCAAACTCCACACAGACAGTGACCCGAGCCGGGAATCGAACCCGGGACCCTGGAGCTGTGAAGCAGCAGTGCTAACCACTGTGCTACCGTGCCGCCCTTGTAGAACCTCATCCATTTTTTTTCTTAACCTATTATCATTGGTGCCTATATGCACCACGACAGCCAACTAACTGTTCACCTTCCTCCTCCAGAATGCCCTGCAGCCACTCCAAGATATCCTTGACCCTTGCACCAGGAAGGCAACATACTATCCTGGAGTCTTGTTTGTGTCCACAGAAATGCCTGCCTATTCCACTCATAATTAAATCCCCTATTACTGTAGCTCTGCCACTCTTTTTCCTGCCCTCCTGTGCAGCAGAGCCACAGTGCCATGAACTAGGCTGCTGCCACCTTCCCCTGGGGAACTATCTCCCCCAACAGTATCCAAAACGGTATATCTGTTTTGGAGGGAGATGCCTTCAGTGGACCACTGCACTGCTTTCCTACTTTTCTTCTGTCTAGTGGTCACCCATCCCCTATCCCCCTCAGTAATTTTTATCTGCAATGTGACCAACTCACTGAACGTGCTATCCACGACTTCCTCAGCATCGTGGATGCTCCAAAGTGAGTCCATCCGTAGCTCCAGAGTCGTCAAGTGGTCTAACAGGAGATGCAATTGGACACACTTCCCGCACATGAAGGAGCCAGGGACACTGAAAGGGTCCCTGAATTCCCACATCGCACAGGAGCAGCATGACACAGGTCTGGGATCTCCGGCCATGACTTAACCCTCAAATTAACTGACAGCAACAACTACAATGCCAAGAGAAAGAATAAAAAGAAAAACTACTTACCAGTCACCAGCCACTTATCTGTGACATCACTGTTCAATTTCTTTCTACCTCTCACTTGCCCTCAAGTCTCCCTCGCAGGTCCACCTCTCCACTCTTCCCAGAAATGAGCACCTCTCTTCCTTCAGCACCAAATTTCCGATACCCTCACTCTGGTTGAATCTCACTCTGGCTGCAGTCTCTCTCCCATTGGCATAGTCTCTCTCCCACTGGTCATGCGCTTGCTAAAACCACTGCCTTACATACAGCTGAGGTGAGCCAAGATGACTCACACACCAGTTTAAAATTCCTAAGCATTCGCACCTATTGAGGCCCTAATCAGGCTTCAGTTGATTGACATAACTGCCACTTCGCTAACTGGGACAGTTGCTTATTGACCTTTAAACTAGACGACTTAATTTAAAGAGAAACACTTACTTATCCACTCAGCTCCAAATTTCTGATGCCCTCACTGTGACTGAATCTCACTCCGGCTGCAGTCTCTTTCCTACTGGTGTGCGCAAGAAGTGGAGTTGAGGATCATCGTATCAGATCAGTCATGATTTCACTGAATGGTGGAGCATACCTGATGAGCCGAATGGCCTATTTCTGCTCCTACATCTCATGGTCTAAATTTGGAGGCAACCCAAAGCTACTGATAATGCTGGTCTTATTTTCTTCTGACCTTACAATTCAGTGACTCTTTAGTTTTGGTCATTTGTCCTCTACTCAAGGTGGCTCACAATATATATCTGGCCAATCTTCTGAACATCCCAATGATCCTTGCACGCATGTCAAAAGGCCTCAAGTATTTCAATCATAGGTTTATTCACCTTGGACTAGGATAACGCAACTCAAAAATTTCAGCCTTAGCTATTTCAAATATGCAAACCTTTCATAAATTTTTTCCTTCAGTTCCCCATCTTTTAAGTTCAGGCAATAATTTAAAAAGTTAATATGCACCTTAGCTGCATTAACCTCTCAAAATCCACACCATGACTTAGTTTTCCTCTCCCATCCCTTCCTTAGCTAGACACAATTTTCATGCTGAAATCAAAACGTATTACATTATCTTCTCTCTGACTCATTCTTCTTCACTCCTCACACTTTACCATAGTGATGAAAAATGAGAATTCTAAATTTTTAAATATCATGGTCATATCCTGTGAAACAGGCTTATGCGAGAGAGTGTGGGTGTGACTGGTTTAATTAACCTCAATACAATTAGACTGCAAGAGTTAAAATTTCAGCGTGAAGGCCAGTGACTGAAGTGGAAATGAACAGAGCCAACAAAGATGTGAGTGCTAGGACGCAGCACAAATAGGAATTTATGTTAGGCAGATGAAGGAAGTAATTTAAAGTTAACGGTTGTATTTCAAAATGAACATAGAAATCATAGAAACCCTACAGTGCAGAAAGAGGCCATCTGGCCCATCGAGTCTGCACCGACCACAATCCCACCCAGGTCCTACCCCCATATCCCTACACATTTACCCGCTAATCCCTCTAACCTACACATCTCAGGACACTAAGGGGTAATTTTAGCATGGCCAATCAACCTAACCCGCACATCTTTGGACTGTGGGAGGAAACCAGAGAACCTGGAGGAAACCCACGCAGACATGAGGAGAATGTGCAAACTCCACACAGACAGTGACCCGAGCCGGGAATCGGACCCAGGTCCCTGGAGCTGTGAAGCAGCAGTGCTAACCACTGTGCTACCGTGCCGCCCTTATACAACTCGGAACATATACAACTCGGAGATTGCAAATGGGTGAGGCAAAGTAATAAGTTTACTTTTATATTAAGTAACGATAAAGTGACATGAATGATTGGCAAATTGAGAAAAGGAACTTCTAAAGGACGATAGAAACAATAGTGTGAAAGAGCATAGAGGAAGAACATATTTAAGAGGCAGAAGACTCTTAGGGCGTGGCTAAGAGATCCTGACAAGACTGTGTGCTGGATACAGATCTGTGAAAACCAACTGCCACCACTCAGGGAAAGATGATTTTTGAGGCAAGATGTGGCTTCTCAGTATCAAATAAGAGAAGAGGAAAAGCCTGTGTAAGATTTCCCCAACTACAGCAGTGCATTTTATGGTAATGTTACTGGGTTTTTTTTGTAGATTAGAAATCTATGAAGACTATGAAGACCAAAGGTAGGTTGAGCTCTGAGTTTAATTAAGCCAAAATCTTTTAGGAAAGGTTAACCATGTAAAGATGTTCTTGTGCTTTCAAGTGTTACTTTTTTTCTTTATTTTAATAAATGTTTCAATTATTTAAAAACCTTCCCAAGTGGTTTGAAATTTACTTCTCTTGACTTCAGATACCTCTTAATAATATACAAATTGTTGTAGTAGCTTATTCAAAGTTTCCCTTTGGGATTTGGGCAGCCCGAACCTTAGCATCAGCTGTGCCATAACACCATGTTCACTTTCTGTCCTCTTGCATTCTAGAAGCTTTTGAAATCCAATTTTGACCGCAGAAAATGCTTTATAGTCTTAACATAGGTTTCGCAAACAAATGGGGACTTCAGGGAGCATGATGTTTCATTTGAAAAATAGACCCTGCCAATACAGAATCCAAATAGGCTGACTGACAATAAAAAGGTCCTTGTCTGCCCAAATATCTAGCGAATGCCTTATGGTGAGGAGTGAAAGGAAATCATAGCAACACTGCAAGTATTTACCAAGACACAGACAATAAATAACACCACTTGCAGGTTAACACAACATTTTTAGGTCAGCAACTCTTAGAATTTTTGATTAACTCATCCAATTCTAGAATCAACCAGCACAGCTTATGAATACACAATCATTCATCCGTGAAGCAGAAACTCATACCAATTTTTTACCTTCCGGGATTTATGCAAATCCATCAGTAATTAGTTTTACAATTTCCTTTTGCAGAGAATAATCTTAAGAAAAAAGGACAATTCTTTTAATGCAGCTCTGCACTTAAAATATTCTTTTGTTTTACTTTTGCAGCAGACAAACAACTATTTATCACAAATTACTCAGGCTTGAGGTGGCAATTTAATTAAATTAGTCAAGATCAATTTTAATAAATACATTTCCTAATAACTACAAAAAGAAACAACAGGAAACCACAACAACCATTGTGTCAGTCTGTTTTTGACTGGCTAATGCAGGGGCCAGATTTCTCTTCTGCCCAACATGTCCCTGCTCCAAAACCTTTTGTCTCTTCTCCCTATTTGCACCAAATGCTGCTAGATCAGGCTCATATACTCAATGTGAATGCAGCTCTGTTCTTGGTACCTCAAACCCAAACTTCTAAAACCTATCCCTTTGGCTTTCCTTGGCAGATAGGGCTAATTCAAAAACTGCATTTATGAAGCACCTTTCACAACTTCAGGATATTCCAAAGTGCTTTGCAGCTAATGTGGTCCTCTTTGGAATGTCATCACTGTTGTAATGTAGGAGATGCAGGAGCTAATTTTTGCACAGCATGGTCACACAAAAAGCACTGTAATAATAATTAGATAATCTGCTTTATTGACATTGAATTATGGAACAGTAGAATCCCTACAGCGCAGAAAGAGGCCACTTGGTTCATCGAACCTGCACTGACAGCTCTGTCCCCGTAACCTCAGCATCTACCCTGCTAATCACCCTGACACTAATTTGCCATTGCCAATCCACCTGCACATCTTTGGACTGTGGGAGGAAACCAGAGCACCCGCAGGAAATCCACTCAGACACGGGGAGAACGCGCAAACTCCAGAGTCAGTCACCCAAGGCTGGAATTAAGCCTGGGTCCCTGGTGCTGAGAGGCAGCCGTGCTAACCACTGTGCCACCATGCCGCCCTTGGTTGAGAAAGGAATATTATCCAGGACAGATTGCTACAGTCAAGTGAAGGTTTTGTGCAGCAAGCTTGTATCAACCACAAAGTGGACAGAAAACAGTTCCAGATTATTCATACCTCGTTTTAATGATGCTGCTGATCTAATTTACCATCACCAATAAGAGACACTCTAATCAGTGTCCCTTGACGTTCAATGGTGTTACCATCACTGAACCCCCCCCCCCCCACTGCCAACATCCTTGAGGTCACGATTGACCAGAAACTCAACTGGACTCACCACATAAACACAGTGGCTACAAGAGCAGGTCAGAGGCTAGGAATACTGCAGCGAGCATCTCACCTCCTGACTCCCCAAAGCCTAGCCACCATCTACAAGGCACATGTCAGGAGTGTGATGGAGTATTCCCCACTTGCCTGGATGGGTGCAACTCCAACAACACTCAAGAAGTTTGACACCATCCAGGACAAAGCGGCCCGCTTGATTGGCACATCTACCATCATTCAATCTCTCCACCACTGACGCTCAGTAGCAGCAGTGTGTACTATCTACAAGATGCACTGCAGCAATTCACCAAAAATCCTTAGACAGCACCTTCCAAACCCACGACCACTTTCATCTAGAAGGACAAGGGCAGCAAATACATGGGAACACCACCACCTGCAAGTTCCCCTCCAGGCCACTCACCATCCTGACTTGGAAATATATCGCTGTTCCTTCACACTCGCTGGGTCAAAATCCTGGAATTCCCTCCCTAACAGCATTGTGGGTCAACCCACAGAACATGGACTGCAGCGATTCAAGGCGGCAGCTCACCAGCACCTTCTCAAGGGCAACTAGGGATGGGCAATAAATGCTGGCCAGCCCAGGACACCCATGTCCCACAAATGAATTTTTAAAAATTCACAGAAGTTTTACATATGGTCTCCCTTACATATAATGCAAGGGAGAAAAGGGGAAAAAAAGGGGGATAAACCAACAAACTAATGCAATACAAAGGCCTCATAATATGGTAATGAACAGTTCTTTGACAACAATAGAATCTTTCTGGGGAGGTTCACCTTTCAGAGCTTTCGCCTTTAAGGTTATACCTTCTGAAAATGCAAAGTTCATCAAATGAATAATTTCAAGCACAATTAAATGGAATAATTTTCTATCTAGTTGGTGTTGGGTATAAGCTACTTGCAGGAAACTTTCTTTGGACTACAATAACTTGTCTGGGACAAAACACACAACCAACATCACTGAAAAAAAGATTATTTAATTATCACTCTGCTGCTTTTGGGACCTTGTCAAGTTTGCATTTTTTGCATTACAATAATGGCTGCGTGTCAAAAGTACTTAATTGGCTGCAAGATGCTTTGGGACATCCCAAAGCCATGAAAGGTGCTATTTAAATGCAAGCCTTGTTAGAGTTATTTTAAAATCCACTCTGATGCCCATCCCCACCACTTTGCACCCACTCATTCCAATTACAAGGGGGCACAAGTTCAAGATAAGGGGAAAAAGGTTCAGTGGAGATGTGTAGGGTAAGTTTTTTTTTTACACAGAGCAGTGGGGGCCTGTAATGCACTGCCAAGTCAGGTGGTTGGCGTTAGCGACATTTAAGACTTATCTAGATAGACAGGGAATAGAGGGATGCAGGCGGTTGATCTGGATAGGACAACGTGATTCATGCAGGCTTGGAGGGCCGAAGGGCCTGTTCTTGTGCTGTACTATTCTTTGTTCTCAGCTATGCTATCTACTGACATGGTCCTAAAATAACAAGTTCATTTTTCAGTAATTTCTGCACTAAACAAACATGTCTCAGAATAGAACGTAACAGTGTACATAACAGGATTGTTTTGCTTAGAGTAACTTCTCAGAACATACAGAATCCCATAATTAAGAATTCTTAGAGCCAAGGTCCATGATATACAGACTGAACCCACAACTATTTTAATGGTTACTATATAATCCTGAATTACAAGCTTAAATCTTGGATTACATTAGTGCAATGTTTAGAATATCACAACGAGAAGGAAAACATACTTAACTTCATTCTCTCCAATCTGCCTGCTGCAGATGCATCTTCAGCCTTATCATTTGCACAGATGTGCTGTGCTCCTCCATTGAGGATGGAGATATTTGTGGAGCCTCCTCCATTGAACTGTTCAATTGTCCACCTTTCACAGCTGGACATGGCAGAACTGCAGAGCTTAGAGCTAATCCATTGGTGGTGGGATCACTTGGCAGGAGGGCATGCCAGGAGCAACACCAAGCATACTTAAAAATGAAGGGTCAACCTGATGAAGTTATAACACAGAACTACTTGCGTGCCGAACAGCAAGTAATAGATAGAGCTAAGTATGGAGTTAGGTCAGAGACCAGTCACTGTCTCACTGAATGACGGAATAGGCTCCAGGAGCTAAATGGCCTTTGTTCCAATCACAAACAGGCAACCTGGTCCAATGGGTCTTCTAATGTAAAGAAATGACCATAAATGATATATTGCATATATTATTCTCAACCGATCTTCACAGTTCCAAGGGCAAGTCGCAAAGTTTTCAAATCATAGAATCTCTGCAGGAGGAAGCCATTTGGCCCATCAAACATGCACCGACAACAATCCTATCCAGGCCCTATCCCCATAACCCCACATATTTACCCTGCTAATCCCCCTGACACTAAGGGACAATTTAGCATGACCAATCAACCTAACCACATATCTTTGGACTGTGGGAGCACCCAGAGGAAATGCGCACAAACGCAGTGAGAACATGCAAATTCCATAGTTACCCAAGGCTGGAAATGAACCTGGGTCTCAGGCGCTGAGGCAGTAATTCTAACCATTGTGCCACCCTAGGCAAATAGGCAAGGAAAATCATGTAATTAAATCAAAGTAAGGTACCACAAGTAACATGATACCCCCTTTTCTGTTATTATCTCATACTTTAACCTGGTGTTGTGAGACTTCTTACTGTGATTATCTCATACCACAGCAGACAGAACCACCAAATGCATAACCACTGAAAAACTGAGGGGTGAAGTAAATAAATAAGCCATCATTTAAAAACACTTCATAACTTGAGAAAAGAATACTTTGTCAAAATTGGAGAATCAATTTTGCTTCATGATTACAGTAATACTAGCACCTTTCAGTGATTGATTATAAGGCTTGGGCCATGACTAAGTTTTAGTACACAGGTGGGAAGGGGGGAAAGGAGTGAGGAAGCAGCTTAATTTGAAAGAGACACATTGATCAAATCCTGATCAATAAGAAGCAAAGCCCAAGGACCATAGAAGTAACGTTGCTCCTTCAGGAGTTAAAGAAACCTAACAGATCAGTATGCATTTATGTCACAGATAATTCATTAGATAAAGCCATTATTGAAGAAAAGTGCTGCCCATGCCAATTGAAGAATTAATGACACTGACTATGCAGGCATGCAGAGAGTTCAACTTCCATCATCTAAATGACCTGAAGTGACAACAAAAGAATTTACACTTATTGAACACCTTAAGATACTTTAAAAATGCCCCAAAGCACTTTGATACAACCATACAAATATGGCTGACAACAGTCCATCTTGCCTGTCCCATAACGTTGAGATGTCACACGCATCATGAAAGAGCCATGTCCCTAACCCGTCAGATTCATAACTTAAAGCACAAACATCATTGGATACTGTACTCTCAAAATGGCTGCCAGAAAATCAGCTATGACTTATGGCCCATCAGCAAGGGGGACAATTGTCGTTTCCAGTCGATGCCAGGCTGACCGTCCAATCTCATTGCTTATCTACTTTTGTTTTTAGCAGTTTGATACAACTGGGTGGCTTGTTAGGCCATTTAAGAGTCAACTACTTTGGCTGTCGGTGTAGCTACATGTAGACCAGATAAGTATGACAGATTTCCTTCATTAGTGAACCAGATTATACGACAACTGGCAATAGTGTCAAGCTCATCATTAGACTTTTATTCCAACGTTTTATTGAATTCAAATCCCACCATCTACCCAGTGGAATTCAAACCCAGGTCCCTAAAGCCTCACCATGGGTCTTTATTTACTAGTCTGCTGACTATACCACCACATCCTCTTGCCCATAACAGTATTGATAGGAATGGCCACAGTCCTCGTTGAGAGAAAGTCCTGTCTTCATACTGAGGATAAAGTTTTTGTCCACCTGGCCACCACCATACAATTCAAGATAGATCCATCAGTCCAAAACTGGGCATCTATAACATAGTGAGCCATCAGCAACAGCAGAATTGTGTAGGGTTAGGGCACTGGACAGTGCAAAAAGATTTAAGACTGAGATAGAACTTAAAGGCTGTCACCATCACAGGCTGCTGGGGCTCTTTACTCTGAGAAAATGTTGAGAAATAACCTGAATAAAGGTCTGTGTTTGATTTGCTAGGGTAAACATAAATATGGTGTTTCCACTTTGAGAGTCCATAACTAGAAAACAAAAATATAGGACACTAATAAATCCAATAAGGAACTCAAGAGAACTTCTTCATCCAGACAATGTTCGAACTACAATTACGAAATAACAAAATATGGAACCGGCAACTCCAGAAAGAAGCTGAAATAAACAACTGGATCAGTGATGGGCAACCGAGGCTGGTGAGTGGGCCGCATGAGTGGCCCTCCATCTCAGTGGGCTGCAAGATTAAAATCAGGCTTGCTCACTAACCATGCCCCCATGAATAAATTTATTTAATACGCCAAATATTTCATAAATTATAGAAAATGATTAATCGTTTATATATTTAGAAATATCAACTTCAAAAAGGTAAAAACAGAATAAATATTCACACTTTGGATGCAGAAGGAGTGCACAGCTCTCACAGTCAATGTTGTGCGCAATCAACATGCACCTCACTTCACTTGCCCTTGTTTTGCATGTATACCACTTCAATCATACTGGTAGGTGTAATGATGCACACTCAGGCTTTAGGAACAAAGGGATTTTACTAACAAGGAAAAACATTACAAAGACTAGCACACCCTCACCTCCAGCTTCCCTAGAGCAGCCCACCAGCTGCCTCAGTCCCTACATCTTTTCCTCATGTCTTCTAGATGCCTTCTGCCTGAGAGAGGACTCCACTCCCTGGGGTGATTATCCACTCTTGGTCCTAATTGGCCCCTCAAGTGAAGTGACTCTTTTCTGCGGTGTTCACCACAGTGGGGAAAAAACTACACAGACCAAAATCAGCAAAATGTGGCAACTCCGCACATGGGCAACAGTCAACAAAATTTCTTGTGGGCTGCACTCAGCACCTAGGTGAGCAGTGTGTGGCCCCCAGGCTGCCCACCACTGAGATGGATGGATTTAAGGGGAAGCTAGATTTTTAAAAATGAGACAAAGAAACACATGGTTATGCTGACACCATTATATAAAGCAGGGTGGGTCATGTGGTGCATAAACACAAGGCTTTCTATGTAAAATATCTAGTGAAAAGATCAGTAAATCTGCCTAGTTTCAGGCTTTGGTGGCAGTGAAGTGAAATGCAAACTGTTTCGGTGCTGGGTCATTATTTGGTTTGCCTCAGGCACAACCTGTCCAACTCGGTCCTCTTGTTGTCTCAGGTCTGTATCTCAACTGCCAAATACCCAACCTCTTTCTGCCTAACAGCCCTTTTATGTAAAATAATAAAAAACACAAAGTACTGGAAACATTCAGCTGGTCTGGCAGAATCTGTGGAGGTGGAAACAGTTAAAGTTTATTATCTGTAATCTTTAATCAGAACTAAGTTAGAAATGAAATAGGTTTTGAGCAAGTGAAAGGGAACAATGGGAGAAACAAAAAGGAAGGTGCATGATAGGGTGGAGGGTAGAAGAGATTAAATATCAAAAAGTTTAATGGTACAGAGCCAAAAGGGCAAATATAAAGAAACAATAGACACGTGTTGCTGAGGTGTAAATGGCAGGTCAGCAGCCATACAAACATGAAGTAAAGGGGTTAAGAAATGAACATGAAACCAAATGGAGGATAGGTTATGTTCAAAAATTATTGAACTCAATGTTGAAGGCCTTGAAGTTCCCATTCAAAAGAGCAGCTGCTGTTCCTCAAGCTTGCATTGAGCTTCATTGGAACATCGTAGCAGATCAAGAACAGAAAGGTCATAATGGGAGCAAAGTAGAGAATTGAAATGACAGCCATGGAACATTAACAGTCTCTCTTTCAACAGATTTTTCCACACTTGGCGTATTCCTAGTGTTTTTCTTTTTATTTCAGGTTTCCAGCATCAGCATTTTTAAACTCCAGAAGCTTCGGGGTCGGTTTAGATCTATACCAAATTAGAAATTAAGTTCAATAAATCTGGCAGATTGTGAGCTTGCACCACTCCTAAGCTAGAGAGTGGAAAGGGAATTAGCCAGGCCTCTTCATCAGTTATCTGGGAACTCCCCAAATGTTTGAGAACAAAATCTAAGCTTGGTTCTTATGGCTGCATTGTCCAAAAGTCCATCTGTAATTACAACTCTCAAGAGGCCACATGTGCTATTGCAGGCTTGATGGGCCAAATGGCCTCTTTCTGCACTGTAGGGATTCTATGGGTCTATGTACTCCAGGAAATGTGGCAATATTGGAAATAAGGAGGGTGCAGTTACAGACTTTAGGGGGAACACTGGCAAACCTTGGAATTTAGTACAAGGGCAGAGCATAGGTTAACGTGGGACTGGAGAACAGTATCACCCATGGTATGATATAGGGTGTCACATGATAGCAGACTATGTGTAGAGTCTGGAAGGAGCCAGCATCCTGGATAGTATATAGTGATGGGTTACCAATAATTACTTAAATGTTTAGCCACACCAGGCCTCTTAGCGAGACACCAAACAACTTTACAACAGAGATCAGATCACCTCTCTATACTCCGTACAATGCAGCACAACTTCTGAAAATGCAAAAGACCCGAGTTGAGAGACTAACAAATCATCCTCCAAGCTGAGGAAAAAGTAGAATGTACAAATATTGTAGAATACCTAAAATATCTAATCCATTAAGCTCAAGCACAGGTCAAAATCCCATTGCAATTCTTTTAGATAGATCGCACTTATCACTCATCAGAATCAGATATAGGCTAAAACCCTCAGTGGGATACTGTCAGGCATCTATTACACATCATCCATCAATCACTGGAATAGACTGAAACCTCACTGGGATATTGCGACTTACCTATAACACATCATCCATCAGACCAATGCGGAGGCTAAATTTCAATGAGATATCATCAGACAACCTAATAGTGGAAGCAGTGCCAGATAAGGTCCGCCCTGTAATTACTTTACTTTAGGTACAGACAAAGCAGAAACTATAAGAATGAAAAAATCTATCAAAATTAAATTATAACTTAACCATGGAACTTCAATTTCAGCTTCTCCCATCTCAGACCAAGTTTTTCCTTTGAACATGGGAACAAATGAAAATAAAAATTCAATTGCATTTTATACGGTCTGAAGCTGGTTTCTGTTATTTAGCTGAGCTCCACCCTAATGATGGTGGCCTCCTTCCTTAATTCACCCTGGGATGCAGTTGGCTTGCAAGACTTGCGCATTTTGAGCTATCAAGTTTTTGCCCAACATAAAAGAAACTTCATAATTTTCCCGTGGTGACAACAATCAACCACTTTTTTCAGACACTCTATAGTGTTATGATGGCCACAAAGGATCATCAATAGATCTTCCCATGGGCTTTGTGGAATACTAGCTGTCTTATTGAGCGAGTGCAGGTTCATCCAATGGGAAGCAGCCAGCAGGGGTTTTAAGCCTGTTACTAACTGGCTGCAAGCCGTAGGAGTGGCTTTTTCCTTTGGTTCACAATAAAGGGTGTTAATGGAAGCAGGTGTGTGGCTGAATTACCACATTGACGATGAGTGCGAGATTCCAAGGACAACCCTCTGAAGAAATGAATTAATAAGTCCGAACTTAGTGTTGAAGACGGGATCATTCTTCGGGGGTCCCAGTTAAGTGTTCCATCCCCAGACAACATCCAATATTAACGAAACTACATATTAGATGCCTAGGAGTATCAAAAACGAAGATGCTGGCCAGGAGTTACATCTCATGGCCCTATCTTGATTTTGACATCAGACTTGGTAACGCAATGCAACTTGCCAGGAAAATCAAAAACCCCCACCCTCTCTACACCCATGGGAGTACCTGAGCACGCTATGGGTACGCGTACGTGTACATTTTGCAGGTTCTTTCATGGGTTCTATGCTTTTAATCACGGTGGACGCATACTCCAAGTGGTTGGAGCATGAGCTCCACAACTACTCGGACTACGATCAAAAAATTGCAGTAAATCTTCAGCACACACAGAATACTGGAAGTCCTGGTTTCTGATAACAGTACGGTCTTCACTAGCGGTGCTTTTCAGAACCGTGCTCTCCAATGGTATTTGACACATCCAGGCTACACCTCATCACCTGTCAAATGGACAGACAGTTCAAACTTTCAAGAAATGGTATGAAGAAATAACCAGCAACATCCATGGAGAGAAAACTGGCACGATTCTTTTTTTTAATTACAGGACCACGCTGCATACCTAACAGGTGTTGCTCCAGCAGAGTTTTTGATGGGACAACAGCTCTATACCAGGTTGAGCCCATTATTCCCAAACTTGGCAGGGAAGGTAGAGTCTCAACAGGACAACCAAAAAAAAAACAAACATTTTATTCCATGAGGGGAGAAAGAACTTTTGCAACAGGCAATCTGGTTCATGTAAGGAACTTCGGGAATGATCCCAAATGGATCCCTGGGATCATCATGGAGAAAACAGAACCAGTGACTTACAAAGTCAAAGTTCAGGATAAAACCCTTTAAAAAAAGCACTAAGGGCCAGGGTGTCCATGCACAAGCCACCCCCGCCACTGACAATGAGTTAGCCACTGCCAACCATCAGCTTGAAGCTGACTCCAAGTTGGCTGTTCCAGATAATGAAGATATGGACTCAGTGATGGAGGCTGAAGAAGCGGGCCTCCAGGCTTAAGCAGAACCAGAGGTCCTCTGTTCAGTATACACTGCCTGACCTGGCCCCACCTTCAACAGACATCCACCCAAACATCATAGAACATCAAGCACTGAAAAGGACATCCTCCCAGCAGGGGTGCTGGAAGAGACACAAACCCAAGGAGGGACGGATGTTATGATGGCCATTAAAGATCTTCAATAGATCTACTTGTGGGCTGACTTAGAGATAATGGAGGCTCACCCAATGGGAAGCAGCCAGCAGGGGTTAAGTCTGTAACTTTACCCGGATCAAAGTTACAGGTCAAGGTGGAGACTATCTGACTGTAAGCCGGGGGGGGGGGGGGGTTGCCTTTTCCTTTGGTTCACAATAAAGGGTGTTGGTGATATATAGGCATGTGGCTGAATTACTACAAATAACATCTAAAGCATCATGTATAAAGGCTATGCACGAAAGCTCAAAATTTAACAAACATTGAGAAGTGGCTGCATTTAAAGTTTTCACTAATTAAATTATCAATGACACTACATATGCTATCTATTAGAGTTAAGCAGCAAACAGAAATATATATTAAAAAAACATTGCTAACGATCCAAGAGCGAGTCTTCTGTAGCCAGACAGGGCTGTAGCTGTACTTGCTGTGTCACAATGATAACATTGCCCTCTGCTGCATCAGATTAGCACTACAGCAAATCTTGCTGAATTTCTGATATCTAGATTTATTTGTAGAGTCATAGAGGTTTACAACATGGAAACAGGCCCTTCGGTCCAACTTGTCCATGCTGCCCTTTTTTAACCATTAAGCTAGTCCCAATTGCCCACATTTGGCCCATATCTCTCAATACCCATTTTACCCACGCGACTGTCTAAATGCTTTTTAAAAGACAAAATTGTACCCACCTCTACTACTCGTTCCAGACACTCACCACCCTCTGAAAAAATTGCCCCTCTGGACCCTTTTGTATCTCTGCCCTCTCACCTTAAACCTATGCCCTCTAGTTTTAGACTCCCCTACCTTTGGGAAAAAATGTTGACTGAAATATCGAGCTGATCTACATGTTGGAACTGAATGAGGAAATTCCAGGTGATTTGCTAACATCCAGTCCTTATTAATCCCATTTTATTCCAAAGCCAAATCTACACACTCATACCTAATTCTGCTAAGTCCACATCGACACCTTCATCATCTCAAGGGGAGAGTCTCTCAAGCCATTTATTCCCATTCCCAACATTGCATGAACTTTCGCTGATCCATAATTCTGCAGTCTGAGACCTCACTAACATAAATCCCACATCACATGCCCATACTTTCCCAACTGCATTGGTTTCCCTGGCTCCCAGCAAACCAATTTCAAGATCATCTTCACTCTGCTCCATCGCTGGTGTCACCCCATCATGGAAAAGTTTGTGTGTGTTTCCAGGCTGCAGATTCATTATCTGATCTCCACATGTCTCTGCTTCACCATCAGTGGGGGCCCTAAAGGCAATGTGCTCCTCCCTCTGAAATTCCTTTCCAGAATCACTACCTTACTAATTCTTTCCCTACTCTGGTGCTCAGTGATGGCACTTCTGCCTCCAAGTTGAAGACCACTCTGGTGACTTGTGCAAAATCTAGGCACACTCCAGTGCAGTATAGTTAACAAAGAATCCATTGCCCTCTCAAGTGAATGTAAAAGAGTGTACACTATTCTGAAGAAAAACAGAGTTCTCTCCAGTGTTCTGATCAATATTTAGCTCAACCACGTTTGCTGTGCAAAGTATCTGACCATTTCCTAAGGCAAACCAGAGACGACACTTCACTAGTACATCATTGGCTGTAAAGTGTTATAGGATACTCGAACACGCTGAATGACACTGTGTAATTGTAAGCCTTCCTTTTTTTTACTATTCACAGCTTCCTACAAAAGTTCTCTTCAATCACCCCACCCAAAATCTTTCAGAGTTTGCTTGGTGTCCATCTCTTCCCCTTGTAATGCATTCCAATATAACCATTTATCATGGGAATCATGCTGGACCAATGCAAGTTACTGCTGACTCTCAGAATAGCCAGACAAGCCAACTTCCGCCCTCAGATGCTTGCCAACATATCAACAGTCCTCCTTGGTAAACTTAGTATTCAAGAAACCCCATATTCAGGCAAACATAATTTTCTTGCCTGCTTTAAAAGGCACTTAAAACCACAACATTATTCTAATGTAGGACTAGAGAGAGCATTATTCCCAAACTTGGAATGTGATGAAATACTCCCCACTTGCCTGGATGGGTGCAGCTCCAACAACACTTAAGAAGCTTGACACCATCCAGGACAAAGCATCCTGCTTGATTGGCACATCTACAAACATCCACTCCCTCCACCACCGATGCTCAGTAGCAGCAGTGTGCATATCTACAACATGCACTGCAGCAATTCACCAAAGATCCTTAGACAGCACCTTCCAAACCCACAACCATTTCTATCTAGGACAAGGGCAGTAGATACATGGGAACATCACTACCTGCAAGCTCCTCTCCAAGCCACTCACCATCCTGATTTGGAAATAAATCGCCATTCCTTCACTGTCGCTGGGTCATAACCCTAGAATTCCCTCCCGAACGACATTGTGGGTCAACCCACAGCACATGGACTGCAGCGATTCAAGAAGGCAGCTCACCACCACCTTCTCAAGGACAACTAGGGATGGGCAATAAATGCTGGCCAGTCAGCGTTGCCCATGTCCCACGACTGAATAAAAAAAATCCAAGCACCAGTTACAACCCAGTCTTAAACCCACAAAAGGCTGTTCCAGTTCCATAACACCACATAGGTGCATTAATCCATTAATAGGTGTAACATTATTACAGTAAGTTTGTTTAGGCAATACTGCTGATAAGTGACCATAATTTAGAAGAAAACAGGAACTGCCTGAGCTTCATTCAACTGTCTGAACAGAAACATGGATTCAGGGTGCACAGGTTTAGGTCAAATATAGCATTTCTCTAAATGTCAAGTTCTCCAGTTATAATGAATTATAGTGCTTGCAGAAATTCAGATAAATTTCCCTCAAGAACTCACAAGGTTACGACATGACCAATAGCCAAGTTATTGGCTTTGAATATAGCAAGTTTCTTAAACTTCTCCAACATTTGTCCCTTTAACGCTGAAACGAGAGACATGTTGTCAAAGGTTTTCTCATCAGGATAGATTTGCAAGAATACCAATTGTAAAAGGTAACAACAACTTATTCTGCATGAAGAGAGTAGTTGTCAAGCAATTGGCAGAGGTGTTGCCACAGAGAATGCACTAGGGAACAGTTAACTGCCAATCTCTTGTTTAAATTCAAATCAGGTAGGTCAACTGACTAGTCAAGGCATTGCTCTGGGGAGTGAATCAGGAAATGATTGCCCCGAAGCTTTCATTCAGTTCAAAAAGGTGCAATGCATGGACATCCTCCTTCTGTCGACAAAAGAAAGAGTGAATATATGTAGCTTCTCACATACTCAAGTGAGCCACATGGTGAGCACAACTGATTGTCAATCAGGATTGTTTAGCAAGTGCTGTCCAATCGCAGAATCACATCTTATGTTTTGAGTTTTGGAAGCACAGGCTGGTTGGATACACTGAGTTGCAAAGAGCCAAAAGGACATGGTGTTTGACATGATCTGTCGATTGTTGGGACATACAGCCTACATACCTGGCATCACACCAGCACTGCAATTCATATACCACTGTACCCATTTGTGTCATAAGCAGAACATTATTTTAGCTTGATGGCAGCAGTGTTACAACTCGTGTTGCTATTGCACAGCAGCATCAAATGGCTAGCTTCACATATTTTCAGTCCTGAAATGTGCCCAGTCTACCTCAGATTAACCTGGAAGATGTATTAAACCGCAGGGCAAATGGCTAATAGTAAGTTGAGCATTTCATTTCAAACTCATTACAAACACACCATTTGTAAAAGGGAAAAAGAACAAAGAATTTGTACACATGAAGAAAACAGAATATTATTACCACCACCAGAGTTCAGCCATATCCAAAGAGAAACCAACTAGCATCTTAAATGACATGAACCTAATTAAATTATTTTGTTAATTTATCAAATGAATAAACCTTAAGTTCAGATTGGTCAGCTCTTTTGAAGAACTTCTTAACTCACTGAACACATGTTCAAAAGAGCTGATAAGCAGTGGAGCACAATTACCACAGTCGCATGGCACCCTAAAGAATGAATTAAAAATGCTAGTGACAAAATATATCCCCAATCTTGAATATAAAATACCCCACCAATTTCCTTTCTCTTTGACCTTCTCTTACTGCCCCAGTTTCTTCTCTCATTCATGACAGGGATACCTAATTTAGCCAATTACTTCTTCCCAATTTGTCTAGTTCTCTTTCCTACTCTTTTCAACTTTTGTGGTGTCCTGTGTTATTGGTACTGGCATCTCATGCAAATTTAATAACTAAAAGTGATCCAGGTAGTTTCACAAGGACACTATCTTCCCCATGCTTGCTTTTAATAGCCCCATTCAATAACCCCCATTCAAAAGCAATAAAGTTTATGGTCATCTTTAATCACAAATAATCTATTATAAAGGAAATCCAAATCCTGTCACTTATGTAGCTGACATATTTAAGAGTTAAATGATTATGAATGAACAATATGCAGGGGCATGGGGAAAGGCAAGGGAATAAGCTACAATGGGCCAAACGGCCTCCTTCTGCGCTGTAACAATTCTGTGGATTTTGAGATTAGTTTCGCTCCCAGTTTAAATTGTGACAAAATGATGTGTGCAGGTTTAACCTTCAAGAAAAACTACTGATAAATAAACATGGCTAGAGGTCAAAAAGAATAGCAAATGCTAGAAGTTTGGAAAATAAAATAGAAAACATTGGAAATGCACAGCATTAACAGACAGCCTGTGCAAAAGAAAAGGTTTTGCTCCAGAAACACTGCCTTTCCTCTTTCAGAGGCTGGCTGACCTGTTTATTTCAATGCGTTTTTTCAGCTGACAGTGTCACAAAGGGTCACCTGTGAGTGATTACAGTTGGGATACAACATAACCTGCACAAGGCAGTTAGTGCAATCAGATTGTCCTGAAATCTAACATTGATTTTGCATGCTGCATCAGCAAGGTGTAAGTTGTCACGTCTCAACTGTAGGCATGTAACAGAACGATCAGACACTGCACCGTGTAGTCTGTTCAGTCCCATTTAGCCTGGCTAGAAATCACAGTGGTGAATGTTCATAAGGGAGAGATAATAACAGGTAGGCAACAGACAGACTAAAAGAAAAAGGCAAGTGTTATGAATGCAGTTGGCTGCCTTCTTTTGAAGATAAAGAGAAATTAAATTTCGCTACAGTATCATACCGGATGTTTAGTCCCGAAGTTTGTTCCACATTCTCCCAACTTTGCAACTTTGTCAGCAATTTCTAAAATAAGAAAAATAATAGTCACTAATCTGAAAAATCATTCATTAATTAGAAGTCTTCACATTAAAAGTGTAATAGAATTGTAGAACCAACTCTCTAACAGTCATCATCCTATGTTAACTATTTCAAATACTGATTAACTTCCTTTTTAAAAGCTAATAAGGAAATCTGTTGCATCATTGTTTCTTGTAAACCAGTTCATGTATTAAAAAGTTCTATCCATCCTCTTCGTTCTTTTATTGAACATATTAAAATGTATGCCTTCTTATTACCCATTCACTAACCAATGGGAATAATTCTTCCCAATTTACTGCACAAATCACTTCAGAATTTTGAGCACTTCTCAGTTCTCCATTTAACCTCTGTTCTGATTAAAAGAATCCCACTAATCTTTCCTCAAACTCTCTCATTCCTGGTGTCAGCAAATCCTTTCTATACTCTTGGTGTAATCATGAAATCCTTCCCCACAGTAAGATACTAAAAACTGTATGCAATGTTCTGGGGTTTAAGGAAGCAAGTGCAAACTCACTACAGAATTGCACTGTAAGAGAGATTGACCATCTGCACTTTTATACTTGACTCCCAGTGGTGACATATACTCAAATCCAATAACAGCATAGGGAAATGGTCTTATGATCTCAGAGCCTTTAACCTTACAAGAACGAGAAGGATCAACTAATTCAGTCCATTCACCTGACAATGTCATGACAATTTATTATCCAGGGGGGAAGGAATAGAAAGGGAAAAACCTTAAATTTAATGAAATAAACATGAACCTCTTTCTCCAGTTCCAGAGTAACCTTCTCTTCCTTTAATTTTTCAAGACGTCCAAGCTTTTTGCAAAGGCTTTCCATTTCTTCCTTCAGCAGTGAATTGTTATCTTCCATCTCCCTGTTTGCAGAGGACATGATTCACTTAGGACATTGTGGCAGCTTTCATTCTTTGCTCCAAAATTAGGAGCCAAAATTCTTTCAGATTGCAACCTCAAACCAGCACAAGTGCAGGAAGGTTTAGAAAATTAGTTTACACTTGCAAGGTAAGACTGCATAGAGTAACACATTGTCCCTTCACCTTTGAGATTAGTCTAAATTTCAGACTGAGATGAATGTGGAACGTGGAGGATTTAAAAGTGGAATAAATTTAGAGTATCTTCAAATCAAGTTTTGTTGGATCCAAACCAACACCAAAAATCTTATCTCACTTTGGCACTAAGTTGTCAGTCTCACTCAAAAATATAATGGTGGTTTAAGAAATACACAAAGCATTTGACCATAATGGGTGTAACTGTAACTCTTCTCCAAGACAAGGATTAAGTCACTGCCAGGAAAGGGAGGGACAGAATTTCATAGTTCTGTCATGTTGACCAATCAGAAACATAGTCAAAAGGTACTTCTTTAAAATATACCACACAACAGCCAGAGCAGTTCTTCACCACTGCTGGTGCAACATAGAAGTTTTGCCCTGGATCTGACTTTGTTCTATACCCAAGCTGGAAGCATGCAATGCCATTGTTCTAGCATACAAACAAGTTATGTTCTCATAAATTATGCTCTTCCCTTTCTATGCATCATCTCCTGAGTCAAGAAAGTGTCTCCCAACAAACTGGCCATTGTGCTGTGCATTTAAGATTAGCTTGACATGAATAAATCTAATTTTTCAATCCTCTCTGAGAACACAGTGCCTTGCCACATCCCCTGACCAGCAAGATTGGGATCTGGCTGTGTAAGTGATAATACGACTGCATAATCTGGAGTGCATTACAAAGCAGCAATGCACACAGGTTCGAAGAACATAAATTATGTGCCTGGGACAAGTCTTATGATTAAATAGGCTGATCTGAACTGAAGGGACATTTATGCTTTGATGTTGTTTCACCACGTTACAAAGAAATAATGTCTATATTGCTGATAAGTTTCACCAGAAGAGGAAGTTAATCAAGTGGTCACAATTAGTTTTGGATATCATTCCTACTTGCAATAGGCATTTTTCTCCTTCAGCTGTCGGAGCTCTTTCTCCAGCTCAGGGATTCGAGCAAGGTCTGACCGCATATTCTTCACAATCACAGAGTCCTGCTCCTGTTGAGTTATTTTATTCTCTAAGTCCTGGAGAATTAAGAAAAAAAAGTGAGTATCAGGATTCTTCAGCGTTATTTTTTGACTCCCAATGGTGATGGTGTTACTGGAATTATCATTTCATGGATGCCAGCAGCCATGTCATACTTAGTCCAAAAGTTCATTTTTCATCACAATTACTCAACAGCAAGTCATGCTGACCTACTCCATTACTGCCAAATTCAATCTGGATAAGAACATGCACACACCAGCGGCCAATGGATAACAATTCGTAGCACCAAGTGGATTATTCCTTCCCCCTCACACAGCGCAGGACAATGAAGTCCAATGAAGGCTAATTTGCAACCCCCAGCTGTGTAAAGCCCAATGGGAATTGGAACATGGAACGTTTAGTCCACAGGGTTTAAGTACTGCACACATTCGATATAACAAAATCCCACTTTGAATCCCTGAACATTCTGCTTACTTTCCTATGAACAAAGTGTTGCTCACCTTCAATCTCTGCTCATTCTCAGCACTGGCCACTTGAGCTGCTTCCAGTGCTTGAATCTTTTGCACAGCCTCCTGCCACTTCCTGTTTAGGGAAAGGGGGAAAATAATAAGTTGGGTCAGAGAAAGGAACATAAATATTAGAAACAAAGTACAACTGCAATCTGCAAGGAGTAAAGGATTTCAACATAAAAAGGCAACTCCCCCCGGAAATTTCACATGAATCTATAAATCTCTACCACTCTGCTGTGGAAAATTTCAATATGGGAATAGAAGGAAGTCCTGATTGCTGACCATAAGTAGGGCATACTAACATCCATAGAACCATAGAATCCCTACAGTGCAGAAGGTGGCCATTTAGCCCCTCCCCCACCACTTTTCTTCCCAGAAACTCCCTTTATATCAATAACTCGTTTCAAAAGGAGAAGCAGGAATGGGGATTAAAACAACCAGTGCAGTTTGTGTTTGATGACCCATCTTCCGGTTTATTTTTGACTTACGTGCGTTGCACTTCCACTTGCTCAAGTAACTCATGACGCTCTGTGTTCAACGCTGTCAGCTGCATCTCCTGATTCAACCATTTCTGTTGCTGCTCTAATATTTTGGACTGGAGGACATCAATCATCTGAATTGTAATACAGAGAAAGTGTCATTAGAGGAAACATTAAAACAAGAATAATGTCCAAACTTCAATTTGCAAGATCATGTTAACTACATTTGCATTTGAAGCATTTTCAATTTGTACACTTTTAAAGGAGGAACAATTGTTTTTAAACTTTAAAACATCCAATGTACATCCTCCTCATCATGCAAATGGGAATGGTTTTTAACTGTTTCTTTTTCAAAGCAAAAACAACATAAACAAAACACCTCCAGCACTTATTGAATAATGGGTAGATGGTTATCTTAGTAGCAGTCTAGCGTTTGTATTGGAAAACAAGACTTTTCCTATAACAATCACACCAGGGGCAGAATGGTGGCACAGTAATTAGCACAGCTGTCTCAGTGCCAGGGACGAGGGTTCGATTCGAGCCTTGGGTGACTGACTGTGTGGTGTTTGCACATTCTTCCTGTACCAGCATGGGTTTCCTCTGGTTTTCTCCCACAATCCAAAAATATGTAGGTTAGGTGGATTGGCCATTGTAAATACATGGAGTTACAGGGATTGGGTGGAGGGGAGTGCCTGGATGGGTTGCTCTGAGAGTCTGTGCAGACTCGATGGGCCAAATGGCCTCTTTCACCCTGTAGGGATTCTGTGGTTCTATAACAGGAATTACAAGAAAAGGTTGCAAACAATAAATCATATAAAGGAAAAAGACAGACTTTCGTTTTTCATGACCATTGGATTTTGCGAAGCTCTTGATCGTTAAAAAAAGTACTTGAAGTGTGGCCACAGTTAGAATGTGGGAAATGCAGCAGCCATTTACTGCACTGCAAATTCCTATTAACAGCAATGCGATTAGACCAGACAATCTGTTTCTGAGATGTTGATTGAGGGATAAATATTGACCAGCACACCTGGAACAACTGCCCTATTTTTTTGAAAGGACGCCATGGGATCTTTGCATCCACCCGAGGGGGCTGACAGGGCCTCAGTTTAACCTCTTATCTGAGAAATGGCATCTCTGACAGTGAAGCATTCACTCAATACCTCGCTAATGCATCAGCCTAGATTGTTGTGCTCAAGTCACTGTCATAAATCTTTTAACACAGACAAGAGAGTGTTACCAATTCAGCCACAGCTGACACAGATTTCAACCAGTATTTTGTTATCTTTTACTGGGGGCACAAGGTACTGGAGGTCAGCTGTCCCTCACCTCCTCAATGAGTGACTGCCTTCAGAAAATGAGAAACATAGAATACAATATAGAAGGAAGCCATTCAAGCCCGAGTCTACACCAACTCCCAGACCTATTCTGTAGCCCCACGCAGTTACCCCCTCATCCCCCTAACCTGCACATCTTTAGACTGTGGAGAAAACCAGAGCACCCAGAGAAATCCCATGCAGACATAGAGAGAATGTGCAAACACCACCCAAAGCTGGAATTGAACCTGCATCACTGGCACCATGAGGCAGCAGTGCTAAGCAGCATAAAAAAGGCAGAGAAACAAAACTGGAAATGAAGGACACCGTGAATGTGAAAGAATCATCTGGGCCAGCATAGTCCAAAGAGCAACCCGAATTTCAGGCACTAGATCACACGTTCAATATATTAATCCTACAATAGCAAAGACTTGTAACTTTGGCTTGATTAAAACACAAGCATTTACAGGAAGGTGGGAAGAAAAGTTTAGATTTGAAGCATCTTTCAGCATTGCAAAATTATTTAAAATGGCAAGACAGCAGTCAAGCTCAGAATATCCACAGATCAGTAGCAAATGCCCCAATGCAGACATGGAAAATTAATTTTGTGAGAGTGTATTCTTCTGTAAGTCGTGTCAAAATCATTTGGAACTTTACCAAGAATGTTCTTAAATTGTGTTGCAGTACTAGGCTTCTACCATGCGAGGTCCTCGATACCCAAATAAATATTACAGATCCCTCTTGCGGCACATAACGGTTGCAAAAGTGATAGCATCCTCACCTCCAAGTTGTGTGTCGTGAAGGCGGCCTTCAAGACACAAAACAACGCAGAATCACTGAGCAGAAACTGATAGTCAAGTTCCGCACGCATGAGGATGGCCTCAACCGGGATCTTGGGTTCATGTTACACTACATGCAACCCCCACCATTTGGCCTGGGTTTGCAAAATCCTACTAACTGTCCTGGCTTGAGACAATTCACACCTCTTTAATCTGTGATTATCCCTCTATCCACTCGCACTGTCTGTATCTGTAAAGACTCGCATTCCAACTGTTATCTTGCAATTGTGTCTCTGTCTATATATGCCGTGTTTGTGAACCCACTCTCCACTCACCTGATGAAGGAACAGCGCTCCAAAAGCTCATGATTCCAAATATACCTGTTGAATTTTAACCTGGTGTTGTGAAACTTCTTACTGTGTCCACCCCAGTCCAATGTCAGCATCTCCACATTATAGGAAACATATGCACATAGCATGCTCCCACAAACAGCAATGGAATAATGACAAGATAATCAGTTTTTGGGACATTGATTGGAGGATAATTATTGGTCAGGACACCTGAGAAAACCCCCAACTCTTCTTCAAAATAATGCCATGAGATCTTTTACACCCAAACAGGCAGATGGGACCTCGGTTTAGTTTCTCACCCAAAAGATGGGGATTCTGACATTACCCCTCATAACAGCCATAATTTTTGTCCACAAGCCCTGGAATGGGACTTGAACCCAGAACCCCCTAACTAAGGTGAGAGTGCTACTGACTGAACCACAGAGAGATGTTTTACTACCATTAAAGCATTATATAAAAACGAGTTGTTGTTAGGCATGGTCGGTTTATTTATTTCTGGATGAATGAGCTAAGATGGGCTATAAGGACTTTCTCACCTATATTTAACTTGCGATCTTGCAATTAGCTATGAATCTCAAGAATTAAATCGGCTCTCAACTATCCCATGAATTAAAGCATTAATGATCCATCCTGAATGACCTGTTGTCATTCTCATCCTTCTTTTCAAATTGTTCAATGGGCTGGGCTTCCCCAACTCCCCTAATCTCCTCCGGCTCTAAAGTTGCCCGAGTCCTCAAATGTTGGCCTCTTGTAGATCCTCAGTTTTCTTCACTCCTCTACTGGCAATGGTGCTTTTGGACACGTGGGCTCCAAGATTTTCTAACTCATATGTCTTTGACTCTCTCCTCCTTTAAAGTTGCTATCAATCTACCTGTGGCTAAGCTTTAGGTTACAAGTCTCATCGCTTTCTGTCAAATGTTCTTATACTGCTTCCATGAAACATCTTGGGGTGTTATAGGTAATAGAGGTTTACAGCATGGAAACAGACCCTTTGGCCCAACTTCTCCATGCCGCCCCTTTTTTTTAAAAAAACCCTAAACTAGTCCCAATTGCCCACACTTGGCCCATATCCCTCTCAACCCATCGTACCCATGTAACTATCTAAATGCTTTTTAAAAGATAAAATTGTACCCGCCTCTACTACTACTACCTCTGGCAGCTTGTTCCAGACACCACCCTGAGAGACACAAAATTGCCCCTCTGGACCCTTTTGTATCTCTCCCCTCTCACCTTAAACCTATGCCCTCTAGTTTTTGACTCCCCTAACTTTGGGAAAAGATATTGACTATCCAGTATGCCCCTCATTATTTTATAGACCTCTATAAGATCACCCCTCAGCCTCCTATGCTCCAGAGAAAAAAGTCCCAGTCTATCCAGCCTCTCCTTATAACTCAAACCATCAAGTCCAGGAAGCATCCTAGTAAATCTCTTTTGCCCTCTTTCTAGTTTAATAATATCCTTTCTATAATAGGGTGACCAGAACTGTACACAGTATTCCGAGCATGGCCTTGACAATGTCTTGTACAACTTCAACAAGGCATCCCAACTCCTGTATTCAATGTTCTGACCGATGAAACCAAGCATGCAGAATGCCTTCTTCGCCCTTTGTCCACCTCTGACTCCACTTTCAAGGAGCTATGAACCTGTACCCCTCAATGTCTTTATTCTGTAACTCTCCCCAACGCCCTACCATTAACTGAGTAAGTCCTGCCCTGGTTCGATCTACCAAATGCATCACCTCGCATTTAAACTCCATCTGCCATTCATCAGCCCAGGTGCTTTATAAATGCAATTTGGTATTGCAGCAAACATCCAGTCTTTATTAGGCCATGTGGGAAGGTAATGAAGCAGATACCAGGTCTTTTCCAACGACGACACATCAGGCACCAGATTCCAAAACCCCTATTGACTGCAAATGGGCTAACATCATAAAGAGTGAAACCAATGAAAAACAGTCACTTACTTCTACAGAACTTGAATATTAATGAAAAGAGAGACATATTGTCAAAGCTTTTCATCTTGCAATCAATTTATGATGATCAGTTAAGGTCACCATCTGGCTCACTTACACTTGCTAGAACTGACATGCAATCTTACAAAAGATACTGTTCTCTGCAAACAAAAGAAATATGTTCAAGCCTTACACCTTACGTTTGTCCTAATGAGTGCAAGACAAAAGGCTTTGGCAACTTGTCTCACTTTTCAGCAATATTCAATAATGAATGGTACGAGACGAGGAGAGAAATGGGGCAAATGAAATGTGCTTTCAGATAACTATTGTTTGTGATTTAGGTTAGCAGTTAGATTCTTTGCAACATGAAAGATTTCACCATTTTATAATTGCTGTACACAGGTAAGTCTATCCCTTACCTGACTGGCTTCAGCAAGCTTTTCTTCTTTCTCTTGAAGCTTCTTGTTCTGCACCCCAAGGTCCTCCTTTAATGACTTAGTCACATCAACCTGGTCCTTCAATTTTGCCACAAACTCTTCCTCCTTCTCCTGCATTTGTTTCACTTGGGTTATTAGCTCCTGGTTCCGATCTGCCTCGCGCTACATTGTCGGGGGAAAATAGCTATTTCAACTTATCCAAATCAGAATATGCATAGAAAATATTAATGGCTACAATTTGAAATCATAATATAAGAAAGAACAATTAACCTAGCTTTGAAGGTCAGTTTCAGACAGAATCAGACTATTTTCCCCAGCTCAAATGTTTCCATAGCATATAAACACAAAAAACATTGATCACAGCCTGTAATCAGGGAGAGGAGTGTGAAGAAGTGGAAGGATTCGCTGTTTGACAGGCCTCCAAGAGAATAATGCTCTTTATTTACTGTAGTGCTTATGTTAGATTGGTGATCTAGATAGAGGCCTAGACTAAAATTTGAGGGGATGCCCATACTCTCCTTGCAGTACAGAATGCTGACAAAAAGACAAATGGCAAGTAACACGAACAACCTGAAATACAAAGAGCATGTTGATGCCAGTACAGTTTGAAGATGATTCTTACATTTTGTAACTCCCTGCATCAAAGTAAATACCTCATAGTTCCAGGAACTAGTGTGCACTGCCTTCTCTAACTCAATTCTGGCTCTTTTGTGGCTGACCTCCATCTTCTGTTTCTCCCGTTCCACCTCTAGAATGCGCGAATGGGAATGAATGTTCTCAGCCTGTTCTTCGGCCTGGAAAATATACAGCAAAAAAAATGTTAACACATCTATTTAACTTTTCGGAGTGTGGGTTGAAGGAAGAGTAGATTGTGTAGTCCTATTCAACCAATCAACAAGACCATGGCTGATTTTTATATCAACTCCACTTTCCTATTCTGTCCCCATGTCCCTTGATTCCCTGAATGCTTTTGGACTTTGATGTGCATAAATTGGCTGCTACATACACAAGAACACAAGAAATAGAAGCAGAAGTAGGCCATCAGGTCCTTCAAGCCTTCTGCACCATTCAATACAATTATGGCTGATCTGTATTCCTTGGAGTTTAGAAGAATGAGGGATGACCTTATTCAAACATAAGATCTTGAGGGAGCTTGATAGGGTAGATGATCAGATGTTTACACTAGTGGGAACATAACGACAAGTTAACAGGCCAATCATTTAAAGCTGAGGTGCGTGAAAATTTCTTCTCGCAGAGGGTAGTGAATTCCTGGAATTCTCTGCCCCAAAGGGTAGTAGAAGCTGGATCATTAGAAGTATTTATAGTGGAGGTGTCATTTTCTCATAACCCTTTATTCTTCCAACTATCAAATATTTATCCACCTTCACTCAGAGGATTCACCACCCTCTGTGAGATGAAATTTCTATACACCTCAGTTTTAAATGACCAGCCTTTTACCTTGTAGCTATGTCCCCTTGTCCAAGGGAGTTACATTAGCTGTTTTTAATCTTCTGGTACCCTCCCGGAATTGAGCAAGTTACAAAACATTTCAGTCAATGGGTCCACTATCTCTACAGCCACTTCCATTAAAACCCTAACGTACAGCTCATCGGGTCCTGGCAACTTGTCTGCCTTTAGCCCCTCGAGTTTCTCTAACACATTATCCTTGTGATTGGGATTTTTGTAAATTCTGCCATGTTATTTGAAATCAGCCTATCTGATATCTTAGGGATATTTGCAATGTCTTCCATAATGAAGACTTGCAAAACATTTATTTAGCCTATCCACCATCCTTGTTATCAATTCACCTGCCTCTTTCAGTAGACGTCCCACGTTTACTTTAGCCTCTCGCTTCCTATTTATATATCCATAGAAAATCTTAATGTTTGCCTTCGTGCAAGTTCTCTCAATTCATTTCCTCCCTTGAGCATTTTAGTCTTCCGCTGCTGGAACCTAAAAACTTCCCAGTCCTTTGGTCTACCATTATATTTTGCCACTTTGCATATACTGCTTTTCAATTTAACATTATTCTTCATCTCCTTTGTTAACCATGGATTTGTGAAATCCTTCTTTTTGACTGGGATAAACTCCAGCTGAGCATTTTGGACCAGCTAGTTGAATATCTGTCACTGCTCATCTACTGATCTATGTCTTAGCTTGTTTACCTAGTTCATCTTAGGCAACTCGTCCCTCACACCATTATAATTGTCCTTATTTAAGTTATAACATTGGTTATGGGCCTATGGTGTTCACCCTCAAACTGTATCTGGAATTCAATCATGTGGTCATCACCCCAGGGGATCCTTAACCACAAGATTCCTTATTAATCCTTCTTCATTTTACAAAACACAAATCTAAAATAGCCCGTTCCCAGGTAGGATCCACAATTAACTGCTCTAAAAAGCAACCCCAGATGTACTCCACAAATTCTTCTTCTACGCTGCCCTTGCCGATTTGGTTTGTCCAGTCATTTCCTATATTATGTTGGTAACTGCCCTTGGCTGTAGGTCAATTTCACTCAGTGAGGCTTTCTCACTTATATATTCATGACAAATATTCAAATCAAAGGCCTTGTGCTGTGTTGGATTGATTGCCTGTTCTACGTTGACCCAAAAGAACCAGCCATGAAGCTATAGAAACGCAACAATTATCTTTCATGTTACAGGGCTACGAAGCAGAACAGGCCAGAATTGCTGTGGACATTGGGCAAGAAAGCACTTGGGTCCACAACTTTGATTCAGGACTCCCATTTATTCACATGAGGTACCCTGGACCGTATGCACGAGACAAATGGGCCAAATGGCCTTCTTCAAAATGTATATTTCGACAGTGCTGTGCTATTCAGCAATTTGAGGGAAGTCATTAAATATGGATTAGGCATTTTGGTTGATTTTTTTGCTTCATTTCATTACAATAGAATGAACAACTCTCCCAGCTCCTGGCTTTGACGGTTCTGCCTGAGGTGAGCTTGAACCATCTCAATCAAATTCCTCATGGGCATGGATACAAAGAGAAAGCGTCACTGAGTGAAATTGACTACTTATATCCTCCAAATCTAAGGAGGAAAATTTATTACCTGGATGCTACAGAAACAAAATGATGGACAGTCCCTCACGTTGACATTTGTCAGGATGTCTGGCCAGCTGAGCATAAATAGTAAGTGACAGAGATGAGGAGGAAGTGTTGTTTATCAGCTCCATTAATTCATGTTCCTAAAGAGTTGGTCATTGGTTCTGGTAGTTAGAATTTCTGGTGAGAGGCTGAGCCAAACTTAATTTGTATACGACTGCTCACACTGAGATAGCAAATGAAGCACAAGGCCAAACCTTGGAGTTTACAGCAATAGTGCTTTGTGTTACACCTACCAATCTAACTTTACAGACCATCTTTCTGAGGGCCTGAGAGACTAAAGCCTTTTCTTGCACTTGTGTGGGAATATTTCTCCCTAACTGCTTGTGGAACCAAACTCATGCCATGCCATCACAAGATTAGATCTGGGATTGAGTTTCGAATCAAGTCTAGATTGAGGAGGGAAGCCCCCTCTGTCTGTTGGCTGTCAGCGGTCTTAATGAGTCGAGTTTAGGACAGGCTCACCCACTACCCATTGGGTGCCCAGATCTGCTCCTAATTCAGTAATTGCCTTGCATTGGTATTACACCTTTAAAGTAGTAAAATATCCCAAGGTGCTTCACAAAATCTGACCCCAACATATTTATCCGGTTATTAGGGCTGCTGAGCAAAACAAAAAGGTAGGTTTTAGTAGTGCCTTAAAGGAGCAGAGAGAAACAGAAAGATTTGGGGGAGAATTCCAGAGCTTAAGTAGCTGAAATATGGATGTCAATTGAAGAAGAGATGTAAATTTGGTATGCACAAGAGGCCAGAACTGGGAGAGCTCAGATGTCTCGGAGGGCTGTAGGGCTGGAGGAGATTGTAGAGAGGAAAAGGACATAGAGAGATTTGCTGAAAACATGGATGAGGATTTTTAAATTAATGCAAGTTCAGATTCAGCCTAGCTACTCAATCTTGCAACTGAATTGATGACAAAGACATCACGTTACACGAATACAGAGAGATCATTACTATATGATGAGGTATCCGTGCAGTCTCTTATTGTAAGCAAGGAGAGTGTTTCACTTTGCATCCTGCCTGGGACACCTCACATGAACACTGGGAGCCAGAACAAGAACTTTTCCAATACAAACATCTCTTATCTTGAGTAAGTGAAAAAAATAGAAATCAAAACCAAACAGATATGTAAATGCAAATGACACAATAGGGCAATTAATCAAATATCAGGGGCAGCACAGTGGTTGGCGCTGCTGCCTCATAGCACCAGGGACCCAGGTTCAATTCCAGCCTTGGGTGACTGTCTATGTCTGCATGGGTTTCCTCCAGGTGCTCCAGTTTTCTCCCACAGTCCAGGGAAGTATGGGCTTGGTTGATTGGCAGAGGGATTCGTAGGGTAGATATATGGGGTTACGAGGATAGGGCCTGAGTGGGATTGTTGTCAGTTCAGGCTCGATGGGCCAAATGGCTTACTTCTGCACTGTAGTGATTCTATGTTAGTCTGCTTTTACTGACTTTAAAAACAGTAGGTGATCTTCATGGCCACGGTAGTTTACTGTGGATATATCTTCACACCTTTTAACCATGTAAATATTTGAAGGTCTGAATAACTAGCCCATACTCAGTATACTGTCTAAAGACAAATTGCACCAAATAAAAACAAATATGGCAGCATTTTGATGTTGTCATGTTTGTATGAATAAATACAAAATCATTTTAAGTAGTGATTATACTGCTTTTCCTAGTGTAACACAGGTAGACCTGGACAGTAGATTTTGGTCTAACTTGACCATTTTTAGCAAGTTTTTGTATTATGTGCATTTTAGCAAGCCAACATGATCAAGATGCCATTTTATAATCAATCACATGTATTAATCAAGAATTACTGTATAATTAATCAACCAGAAAATAATGATTAAATAAATAGCAAGACTCAATGTATAATTGAAGAATACGTTTCTAAGTTTACTTAATCAAGTAACTAAGACTGCATAATATTCTAATGTTTGAAGTATTAATTTGTTGCTGTAAGCATTGTACATGGGAACAGAGAGCATTCGGATGCCAAAGAGGGCATGGGCTTCATTAATCCTTGGCCAGCTGGGGCAGGTGCAGGAGACTGAATCAAGATTTGTCCAAATTTAGATAAAAGCAAAATCTTGAACCATCTCATTGTGTTACTCCATGGAACAATGTATGTAAATGGCCAAATCCAATAAAATTTACTCAGTAGCAACAAATGACCTATTGACTAATTACAACAGGCCTAATTTGAGATGAGGTAATGCTAATTCAAGTGTTAAAAGTGGAAACTATCTTGTTCCTTCCAAATTGGACGACAATTGTGGAGGTGCTCCCTGGGCAGAATTTCAAGAAATCAGTGCTAAGTATACCTTTTTCTTTTCAATAAACTTTCACCTTATTTGCTTTTTCTGAGTCCTGTCTTGCCTATGGTCAAGTCTTCTTCAAACTAAAGGACTTTGGAACCAAGTAATCAGGCACTTACAAAAACAGAATATAAATTTTAACTGTTAAAAGTATATACTTTTGATTAGGGAAAGCATCACGGCCATACTGAGAGGGAATATGTCCGAGGGTTCAGCCACTCAGTCTATATGGGTAGAATTGAGAAATAAGAAGGGGGAAATCACTTTGATAGGGTTGTACTATAGGCCCCCAAATAGTCAGCGGGAAATTGAGCAGCAAATATGTAAGGAGATTACAGATAGCTCCAAGAAAAATAGGGTGGTAATAGTCGGAGATTTTAATTTTCCCAACATTGACTGGGACAGCCATAGTATTAAAGGGTTGGATGGAGAGAAATTTGTTGAGTGTATTCAGGAGGAATTTCTCATTCAGTATGTGGATGGCCCGACAAGAGAGGGGGCAAAACTTGACCTCCTCTTGGGAAATAAAGAAGAGCAGGTGACAGAAGTGTTAGTGAGGGATCACTTTGGGACCAGTGACCATAATTCTATTGGTCTGAAGATAGCTATGGAGAATGATAGGTCTGTCCCAAAAGTTAAAATTCTAAATTGGGGCAAGGCCAATTTTGATGGTATCAGGCAGGAACTTTCAAAAGTTAATTGGAGGAGTCTGTGGGAAGGCAAAAGGACGTCTGGTAAGTGGTACGCATTCAAAAGTGTGTCAACCAGGGTTTAGGGTAAACACATTTCTCTTGGAGTGAAGGGCAAGGCTGGCAGAAGTCAGGAACCCTGGATGACTCGGGATATTGAGGCCCTGGTCAAGAAAAAGAAAGAGGCACATGACGTGCATAGGCAGCTGAGATCAAGTGAATCTCTTGAAGAGTACAGGGGGTGTAGGAGTAGAGTTAAGAGAGAAATCAGGAGGGCAAAAAGAGAACACGAGATTGTTTTGGCAGATAAGGCAAAGGAGAATCCAAAGAGCTTCTACAAATACATAAAGGGCAAAAGAGTAACAAGGAAGAGAGTAGGGCCTCTTAAGGATCAACAAGGTCATCTATGTGCGGATCCACAAGAGATGGGTGAGATTCTAAATGAATATTTCTCATCAGTATTTACTGTTGAGGAAAGCATGGATGGAAGGGAACTTGGGGAAATAAATAGTGATGTCTTGAGGAGTGTACATATTACAGAGGTGGTGGTGCTGGAAGTCTTAAAGCGCATCAAGGTAGATAAATCCCCGGGACCTGATGAAGTGTATCCCAGGACATTGTGGGAGGCTAGGGAGGAAATTGCGTGTCCCCTAGCCGAGATATTTGAATCATCGACAGTCACGGGTGAGGTGCCTGAAGATTGGAGAGTGGCAAATGTTGTGCCTTTGTTTAAAAAGGGCTGCAGGGAAAAGCCTGGGAACTATAGGCCAGTGAGCCTCACATCTGTGGTGGGTAAGTTGTTGGAAGGTATTTTGAGAGACAGAATCTAAGGCATTTAGAGATGCAAGGACTGATTAGGGACAGTCAGCATGGCTTTGTGAGTGGAAAATCATGTCTCACAAATTTAATTGAGTTTTTTGAAGGGGTAACCAAGAAGGTAGATGAGGCAGTGCAGTTGATGTTGTCTACATGGACTTCAGCAAGGCCTTTGACAAGGTACTGCATGGTAGGTTGTTGCATAAGGTTAAATCTCACGGGATCCAGGGTGAGGTATCTAAATGGATACAAAATTGGCATGATGACAGAAGCCAGAGGGTGGTTGTAGAGGATTGTTTTTCAAACTGGAGGCCTGTGACCAGCGGTGTGCCTCAGAGATCAGTGCTGGGTCCACTGTTAAATGTCATTTATATTAATGATTTGGATGAGAATATAGGCGGCATGGTTAGTAAGTTTGCAGATGACACTAAGATTGGTGGCATAGTGGACAGTGAAGAAAGTTATCTCCAATTGCAACGGGATCTTGATCAATTGGACCAGTGGGCTGACAAATAGCAGATGGAGTTTAATTTAGACAAATGTGAGGTGAAGCATTTTGGTAGATTGAACCAGCGCAGGACTTACTCAGTTAATGGTAGGGCATTGGGGAGAGTTACAAAACAAAGATCTAGGGATACATGTTCATAGGGCGGCACGGTAGCACAGTGGTTAGCACTGCTGCTTCACAGCTCCAGGGTCCTGGGTTCGATTCCCGGCTCGGGTCACTGTCTGTGTGGAGTTTGCACATTCTCCTCGTGTCTGCGTGGGTTTCCTCCGGGTGCTCCGGTTTCCTCCCACAGTCCAAAGATGTGCGGGTTACGTTGATTGGCCAGGTTAAAAAAATTGCCCCTTTGAGTCCTGGGATGCGTAGGTTAGAGGGATTAGTGGGTAAAATATGTGGGGGTAGGGCCTGGGTGGGATTGTGGTCGGTGCAGACTCGATGGGCCGAATGGCCTCCTTCTGCACTGTAGGGTTTCTATGAAACCAGAATCCAAACCCTGCCCCCAAGCGAGAGTGCTGATTGGTAAGTGTTTTTTTCTTTTTGCTCTTGGCATTGTAGTTGCTGTACACTAGTATAGTGTTTCTGTGTAATTTCTGTGGTTTATAGTTTGAAAAGGTTATACTCGGTAGTAACAAGGAGCAGGGAAGAAGAGTCCTAGAAAATTGTATATATCTGAAACAAAACATCTTTCAAAAGTTTAATTTAAAGGGGTAAGACATGACAAGAGAGCTCCAAGCCGTAGTTTGCTCCTCTTGCTCCATGTGGCAGGCTGGGGACAGTTCCAGTCCTCTGGGTCAGCATGTGTGCGGGAAGTGTCTCCATCTACAGCTCCTGGAAGCTCGAGTTTCAGAGCTGGAGCGGGGCCTGGAGACATTATGGAGCATCCGCGAGTCAGAGTATCGTGGATAGCACGTATAGAGAGTTGGTCACACCGCAGGCTCAGATTCCACAAGCAGGAAGAGAATGGGTGACCACCAGACAGGACGAGAGAGATAGGCAGGTAGTGCAGGAATCTCCTGTGACCATTCCCCTGCAAAACAGATATACCGCTTTGGATACTGTTGAGGGGAATGACCCCTCTAGGGAGAGCAGCAGCAGCCAAACCCGTTGCACCACGGTTGGTTCGGCTGCAGAGGGGCAGGGTAAAAAGTGTGCCAGTGCAATAGTTATAGGGGATTCAATTGTAAGGGGAACAGACAGGCATTTCTGTGGTCGCAAACAAGACTCCAGGATGGTATGTTGCCTCCCTGGTGCTTGGGTCAAGGATGTCTCGGAGCGGCTGCAGGACATTCTGAAGGGAGAGGGCAAACAGCCAGTGGTTGTAGTGCACGTTGGTACAAGCGACATAGGTGAAAAAAGGGATGAGGTCCTAAAAGCAGAATACAGGGAGTTAGGAAGAAAGTTAAGAAATCGGACCTCAAAGGTAGTGATCTCAGGATTACTACTGGTGCCACGTGCTAGTCAGAGTAGAAATGAGAGGATATAGCGGATAAATACGTGGCTGAAGAGATGGTGTCAGGGGGAGGATTTCAGATTCCTGGGGCATTGGGACCGGTTCTGGGGGAGGTGGGACCTGAACAAATTGGACGGGTTATAGCTGGGCACGACTGAGACTGACGTCCTCGGGGAAGTGTTTGCCAGAGCGGTTGGGGAGGGTTTAAACTAATATGCCAGGGGGATGGGAACCTATGAGAAGGAGGGAGCAAGGACAAAATATGCGGAGAAGGTTCCAACTACATCAAAAAATCAGAAAAAAAGTTAAAAGGAAGGAGAACTCAGGAGATGTTATTAATGGAAGTGCTAGAATTCAAAAAGGTACAAAAACTAGCATAAGGGCACTTTATCTGAATGCTCGTAGCATTCGAAACAAGGTTAATGAGTTGACAGCACAAATCATTGCGAACGAGTATGATTTGGTGGCCATTCCAGAGACATGGTTGCAGGATGGTCATGACTGGGAGTTGAATATCCAGGGGTATCAAACTGTTCAGAGGGACCGACAGAAAGGTAAGGGAGGTGGTGTAGCTCTGATATTTAAGGATGATATCAAGGCGGTAGTGAGAGATGATATAGGTTCTATGGAAAAAAAGGTTGAATCCATTTGAGTGGAAATTAGAAATAGTAAGGGGAAAAAGTCACTGATAGGCATAGTCTATAGGCCACCAAATAATGACATCATGGTGGGGCGAGAAATAAACAAAGAAATAACTGATGCATGTAAAAATGGTACAGCAATTATCATGGGGGGGTTTTAATCTACATATCAATTGGTCAAACTAGGTCGGTCAAGGCAGCCTTGAGGAGGAGTTCATAGAATGTATCCGTGATAGCTTCCTTCAACAGTATGTAATGGAACCGACAAGGGAGCAAGCTATCCTAGATCTGGTCCTGTGTAATGATACGGGAATAATTAATGGTCTTGCAGTTAGGGATCCTCTTGGAAGAAGCGATCACAGTATGGTTGAATTTAAAATACAGATGGAGCGTGAGAAGGTAAAATCCAATACCAGTGTCTTGTGCTTAAACAAAGGAGACTATAAACGGATGAGGGAGGAGTTGGCTAAAGTAGACTGGGAACAAAAACTTTATGGTGGGACAATTGAGGAACAATGGAGGACTTTCAAAGCTATCTTTCACAGTGCTCAGCAAAAGTATATACCAGTGATAAGGAAAGACTGTAGAAAAAGAGATAATCAGCCATGGATATCTAAGGAAATGAAGGAGGGTATCAAATTGAAAGAAAATGCATACAAAGTGACAAAGATTAGTGGGAAACTAGGGGATTGGGAAATCTTTAAAGGTCATCAGAAAGCCACGAAAAAAGCTATAAAAGTAAGGTAAGATGGATTATGAGAGTAAACTAGCTCAGAATATAAAAACAGATAGCAAAAGTTTCTACAAATATATAAAATGAAAAAGAGTGGCGAAAGTAAACATTGGTCCTTTAGAGGATGAGAAGGGGGATGTAATAACTGAAAATGGCTGAGGCATTGAACAGGTATTTTGTGTTGGTCTTCACAGTGGAAAACACAAATAACATGCAAACAATTGATGACAGGAAGGCTATGGCAGGTGAGAACCTAGAAACTATTATCACGAAAGAGGAAGTGTTGGGCAAGTTAATGGGGCTAAAGGTAGACAAGTCTCCTGGTCCTGATGGAATGCATCCCAGGGTACTAAAAGAGATGGCAGGAGAAATAGCAAATGCACTCGTGGTAATTTATCAAAATTCGCTGGACTCTGGGGTGGTTCCCGCAGATTGGAAAACAGCAAATGTGACTCCACTGTTTAATAAAGGAGGTCGACAAAAGGCAGGTAACTATAGGTTGGTTAGCTTAACTTCTGTAGTAGGGAAAATGCTTGAATCTATGAAGGAAGAAATAGCGAGACATCTGGATATAAATTGTCCCATTGGTAAGACGCAGCATGGGTTCATGAAGGGCAGGTCATGTTTGACTAATTTGGTGGAATTCTTTGAGAAGATTACATGTGCAATGGACAATGGGGAACCTGTGGATGTGGTGTATCTGGATTTCCAGAAGGCATTTGACAAGGTGCCGCACCAAAGACTGCTGCATAAGATAAAGGTGATGATGTGGAGATGCTAGCGTTGGACTGGGATAAACACAGTACTGTGTTTACCCCAGTCCAACGCCGGCATCTCCACATCATGACTACCATCTCCAAGAAGATCGCGCATATCGACATAGTGGCTTTTGCTACCAAATAAACCTGTTGGACTTTAACCTGCTGTTGTTAAACTTCTTACTAAGATAAAGGTGCACAGTGTTACGGGTAATACGGGTAATTCCACAGTGCACAGTGTTACGGGTAATACGGGTAATTCCACAGTGCACAGTGTTACGGGTAATTCCACAGGAGCAGGCTGAGGGTAAGAGAGTTTGTTTCCAGACTTGATTTATTTATTTTTCAGTGGTTTTTGGGTTTAAAATCGGAGGTTTTTTCTGAAACCGGAAGTAGGCCCAGGAGAGGCCTGGGAAGGTTTTTGGGGGATTTAAAAGCAGGCCGCACTTTTGAGCGGGCAGCGGAGTAAGCAGGGAGCAGAGTGAGAGCTGGAAGGGCTTTGGCTCTAAGGGCTTAGGTGAAAACAGGCGGAGGCAAGGAAGGTTGTTGTTATTTTTTTTTCCAAAACTATAAAGGAAATGGCAGGTATGAGTGAGAGGCCAGTTCGCTGCATTCGGTGTGGGGTATGGGAGTTCCTGGAGACGACTTGCCTCCCGGAGGTCCATATCTGTGCCAGATGCATGGAACTGCAACTCCTGAGGGGCCGTGTAAGGGAGCTGGAGCTGCAGCTGGATGACCTCAGTTTAGTCAGGGAAAATGAGAAAATAATAGATATAAGTTATAAGCAGGTAGTCACACCGGGGCCTCAGAAGGAAGACAAGTGGGTCACAGTTCGGAAGGGTAAAAGTCATAAGGGTCATGTACCAGAAAGTACCCCAGTGGCAGTCTCCCATAATAGTAAGGGCTGGGCAACAGATGGGAGAGGGGAAGGGAGTGAGCAGTCAGTGGAGGGATCCCCTGTGGTTGCCCTCCAAAATAGGTATATTGTTTTGGATTCTGTGGAGGGGGATGACCCTCCAGGGATAAGCCACGAAGACGAGATCGCCTGCACAGAGACAGGCTCAGAGGCCCGGAAGGGAAAGAAGGGGATTAGGAGAGAAATAGTGGTGGGGGATGCGATGGTTAGAGGCACGGACAGGCGGTTCTGCGGGTACGAACGAGACTCCAGGGTAGTAGTCTGCCTCCTGGTGCCGGGGTACTGGATATCTCCGAGAGGGTAGGAAGCATATTAAAAAGGGAAGGTAATCAAACAGATGTAAATTGTACACATTGGTGAAAATGACGTAGGTAGAAAGAGTAGGGGGGTCATACGAGAGCAATTCAGGGAGATGGATGCTAGGCTAAAAAATAAGGCCTCTAGGGTAGCAATCTCTGGACTGCTCCCAGTGCCTAGTGGGAGCAGTCCAGACCCAGGTCGGAGGTGACGATCACGAGGGGTCATGGGCTCAAGGTGAGAGGGGCGAGGTATAACTCAGATATCAGAGGGACATATTTTACACAGAGAGTGGTGGGGGCCTGGAATGCGCTGCCAAGTAGGGTGGTGGAGGCAGACACGCTGGCATTGTTTAAGACTTATCTAGATAGTCACATGAACAGTCTGGGAATGGAGGGGTACAAACGAATGGTCTAGTTGGACCAATGAGCGGCACAGGCTTGGAGGGCTGAAGGGCCTGTTTCCTGTGCTGTGCTGTTCTTTGTAATGTATTAGCATGGATAGAGGATTGGTTAACTAACAGAAAGCAAAGCGTGGGGGTAAATGGGTGTTATTCTGGTTGGCGATCAGTGACATGCCTCAGGGATCAGTGTTGGGGCCGCAATAGTTTATGATTTACATAGATGATTTGGAATTGGGGACCAAGTGTAGTGTGTCAAAATTCGCAGATGACACAAAGCTAGGTGAAAGAGCAAAGTGTGCAGAGGACGCTGAAAGTCTGCAAAGAGATATAGATAATCTAAGTGAGTGGGCGAGAGTCTGGTAGATGAAGTACAATGATGGCAAATGTGAGGTCATCCATTTTGGTAGGAATAACAGCAAAATGGACTATTATTTAAATGGTAAAAAATTGCAGCATGCCACTGTGCAGAGGGACCTGGGTGTCCTTGTGCAGGAATCTCAAGGAGTTGGTTTGCAGGTGCAGCAGGTAATTAAGGCGGCAAATGGAATTTTGTCCTTTATTGCTTGAGGAATGGAGTTTAAAAACAGCGAGATTATGTTGCAGCTGGTGAGGCCACACCTGGAGTACTGCGTACAGTTTTGGTCTGAGTCATAGAGGTTTACATCATGGAAACAGGCCCTTCAGCCCAACTTGTCCATGCCGCCCTTTTTTTTAAAACCCTGAGGCTAATCCCAATTGCCCGCATTTGGCTCATATCCCTCTATACCCATCGTACCCATGTAACTATCTAAATGCTTTTTAAAAGATAAAATTGTACCCGCCTCTACTACCACCTCTGGCAGCTTGTTTCAGACACTCACCACCCTCTTTGTGAAAAAATTGCCCCTCTGGACACTTTTGTATCTCTCCCCTCTCACCTTAAACCTATGCCCTCTAGTTTTTGACTCCCCTAACTTTGGGAAAAGATATTGACTATCTACCTTGTCTATGCCCCTCATTATTTTAAAGACCTTTATAAGGTCACCCCCTCAGCCTCCTATGCTCCAGAGAAAAAAGTCCCAGTCTATTCAGCCTCACCGTATAACTCAAACCATCAAGTCCCGGTAGCATCCTAGTAAATCTTTTCTGCACTCTTTCTAGTTTAATAATATCCTTTCTATAATAGGGTGACCAGAATTGCACACAGTATTCCAAGTGTGGCCTTACCAATGTCTTGTACAACTTTAACAAGACGTCCCAACTCCTGTATTCAATGTTCTGACCGATGAAACCAAGCATGCAGAATGCCTTCTTCACCACTCTGTCCACCTGTGACTCCACTTTCATGTACCCCAAGGTCTCTTTGTTCTGTAACTCTCCCCAACGCCCTACCATTAACTGAGTAAGTCCTGTCCTGGTTCAATCTACCAAAATGCATCACCTCACATTTGTCTACATTAAACTCCATCTGCCACTGGCCCAATTGATCAAGATCCCGTTGCAATTGGAGATAACTTTGTTCAGTGTCAACTATGCCACAAATCTTGGTGTCATCTGCAAACTTACTAACCATGCCCCCTATAGTCTCATCCAAATCATTAATATAAAATGACAAATAACAGTGGACCCAGCACTGATCCCTGAGGCACACCGCTGGTCACAGGCCTCCAGTTTGAAAAACAACTCTCTACAACCACCCTCTGGCTTCTATCAAGAAGCCAATTTTGTATCCATTTAGATACCTCACCCTGGATCCCATGAGATTTAACTTTAAATGCAACAACCTACCATGTGGCACCTTGTCAAAGGCCTTGCTAAAGAACATTTAGACAACATCAACTGCACTGCCCTCATCTACTTTCTTGGTTATCCCTTCAAAAAATTCATTCAAATTTGTGAGACATGATTTTCCACTCACAAAGCCATGTTGACTGTCCCTAATCAGTCTCTGCATCTCTAAATGCCTGTAAATCCTGTCTCTCAAAATACCTTCCAACAATTGCCAACAATGAGGCATACAAGATGATCAGAGGATTAGATAGGGTGGATAGTGAGAGCCTTTTTCCTCGGATGATGATGGCTAGCACGAGGGGACATAGCTTTAAATTGAGGGGTGAGAGATATAGGACAGATGTTAGAGGTAGATTCTTTACTCAGAGAGTAGTAAGGGCGTGGAATGCCCTGCCTGCAGCAGTAGTGGACTCGTCAACATTAAGAGCATTCAAATGGTTATTGGATAAACATATGGATGATATTGGAATAGTGTAGATTAGAGGGGCTTTAGATTGGTACCACTGGTCGGCGCAACATCGAGGGCCGAAGGGCCTGTACTGCGCTGTAATGTTCTATGTTCTATAATTTACCCACCACAGATGTGAGGCTCACTGGCCTGTGGTTCCCAGGCTTCTCCCTGCAGCCCTTTTTAAACGAAGGCACAACATTTTGCCACTCTCCAATCTTCACCTCACCCGTGACTATCAAGGATTCAAATATCTCAGCTAGGGGACCCGCAATTTCCTCCCTAGTCTCCCACAACGTCCTGGGATACAACTCATCAGGTCCCGGGGATTTATCTACCTTGATGCGCTTTAAGACTTCCAGCACCTCCTTCTCTGTAATATGTACACTCCTCAAGACATCACTATTTATTTCCCCAAGTTCTCTAACATCCATGCTTTTCTCAACAGTAAATACTGATGAGAAATATTCATTTAGGATCTCACCCATCTCTTGTGGATCCGCACATAGATGACCTTGTTGATCCTTAAGAGGCCCTACTCTCTCCCTTGTTACTCTTTTGCCCTTTATGTATTTGTAGGAGGTCTTTGGATTCTCCTTTGCCTTATCTGCCAAAACAATTTCATGCCCCCTTTTTGCCCTCCTGATTTCTCTCTTAACTCTACTCCTACACCCCCTATACTCTTCAAGAGATTCACTTGATCCCAGCTGCCTATGCACGTCATGTGCCTCTTTCTTCTTCTTGACCAGGGCCTCAATATCCCGAGTCATCCAGGGTTCCCGACTTCTGCCAGCCTTGCCCTTCACTCCAAGAGGAATGTGTTTACCCTAAACCCTGGTTGACACACTTTTGAAAGCATGCCACTTACCAGACGTCCCTTTGCCTTCCCACAGACTCCCCCAATTAACTTTTGAAAGTTCCTGCCTGATACCATCAAAATTGGCCTTGCCTCAATTTAGAATTTTAACTTTTGGGACAGGCCTATCATTCTCCATAGCTATCTTCAGACCAATAGAATTATGGTCACTGGTCCCAAAGTGATCCCTCACTAACACTTCTGTCACCTGCCCTTCCTTATTTCCCAAGAGGAGGTCAAGCTTTGCCCCCTCTCTAGTCGGGCCATCCACATGCTGAATGAGAAATTCCTCCTGAATACACTCAACAAATTTCTCTCCATCCAACCCTTTAATACTATGGCTGTCCCAGTCAATGTTGGGAAAATTAAAATTTCCGACTATTACCACCCTATTTTTCTTGCAGCTACCTGTAATCTCCTTACATATTTGCTCCTCAATTTCCCGCTGACTATTTGGGGGCTTATAGTACAACCCTATCAAAGTGATTTCCCCCTTCTTATTTCTCAGTTCTACCCTTATAGACTCAATGGCCGAACCCTTGGATAGATCCCCTCTCAGTGCGGCCGTGATGCTTTCCCTAATCAAAAGTGCAACTCCCCCTCCTCTCTTACCTCCTGTTCTATCTTTCCTATAGCATCTGTACCTTGGAACATTAAGCTGCCAGTCCTGTCCCTCCCTTAGCCATGTTTCAGTAATTGCTATAATATCCCAGTCCCATGTACCCATCAATGCCCTGAGTTCATCTGCCTTGCCGATCAGGCCTCTTGCATTGAAATAAATGCAGTTTAATCTGGACTTCTCCTTACTTGAGAAAGGATATACTGGCTCCAGAGGGGGTGCAAAGGAGATTCACTAGGTTGGTTCCGGAGTTGAGAGGGTTGGCTTATGAGGAGAGACTGAGTAGACTGGGGCTATACTCATTGGAATTCAGAAGAATGAGGGGAGATCTTATAGAAACATATAAGATTATGAAGGGAATAGATAAGATAGAAGCAGGGAAGTTGTTTCCACTGGCGGGTGAAGCTAGAACTAGGGGGCATAGCCTCAAAATAAGGGGAGCAGATTTAAGACTGAGTTGAGGGGGAACTTCTTCACACAAAGGGTTGTGAATCTGTGGAATTCCCTGCCCAGTGAAGCAGTTGAGGCTACCTCATTGAATGTTTTTAAGGCAAGGATAGATAAATTTTTGAACAGTAAAGGAATTATGGTGAGCGGGCAGGTAAGTGGAGCTGAATCCACAAAAAGATCAGCCATGATCTTATTGAATGGCGGAGCAGGCTCGAGGGGCCAGATGGCCTACTCCTGCTCCTAGTTCTTATGTTATGTTCTTAAAACCACTCCTCCTCTCACCTCAAGATCTTCTTTAACCAAATTTTTGGTCATTTGTCCTAATATCTCCATGTCAATTTTTGCCTGATTACACTCCTGTGAAGCAATTAAACTAAACTGGCAATCAGACAAGGCCTGATGCAAGTTTTGAACTGAGAACTATAATGAAACATCCCAAGGTCCAGGATATTTTACAGGTGAACAAAATATTAAAAAAGTTAAGGATAGAAAAATGCATACTTGAGTTGCCATCTTTTGGTGATTAAGGATATGGGCCAGGTACAGGGAGGTGGGATCAGAAAGGGCACTTGGATGTCCTCAGGCTGGCATAGACAAGATGAGTTGAATGGCCTCCTTCTGTGCTGTAACTTTTCTATGGTTCTTATATAAAATTGATTGTGTTCAGTGACATCTCTCACGCAAACTTTGCTGATGGATTTTCAATAGTAGTGAGAAAATGGGAAGTGGCTTGCCTTATTTTCTTAGCTTGGGGCGCCAAGAAAATAAGGCAAGTATTAAAAAACACCCTTGTTGCAGAGACTCTCACATTAGTAGAGGTGGTGTCATGGCATTCCCTTTATCTGGAACTTCAGGGGAAATGATGAAGGAGATGTCCCAATACAGTGTTATATTGCCAATCAAATGTACACAAAAACGTTAAAAAAGATTACAAATTCATATTGCAAGTCTGAACCTTAAGTAAATGGACATCTCTAAGCTCCAGTGGGTTGATACAAGTCATTAGTTATCAGACAGTTTCACCAAAAGGAATGCTTGTAGTGAAAAACCATTGGTGGTATTAGAAGGACAAAGATTAGAGATGTGTTTTTTTTTAAATGAGCAACTTATTTTTCTATCTTCAGTATTTTTATTTGTCTGAAAAGGAAATGCACTTTTTTTTAAACAAAAGAATCCATTCTTGAATTTGTGCTTTCAGTTGCTAATTAAGCACAGCTGTCCCCAATTTGGGAAGGATTAGGGAATCATTGCACGAATATGTTTTGATTTATAGTCACATATATTAGTATACAGTGAAAAGTATTGTTTCTTGCGCTATACAAAGCATACCATTCATAGAGAAGGAAAAGAGAGAGTGCAGAATGTAGTGTTACAGTCATAGCTAGGGTGTAGAGAAAGGTCCATTCAAAAGTCTGATGGCGGCAGGGAAAAAGCTGTTTTTGAGTCGGTTGGTACATGTCCTCAGACCTTTGTATCTTTTTCCTGATGGAAGAGAATATGTCTAGGGTGAGTGGGGCCCTTAATTATGCTGGCTGCTTTTCCGAGGCAGTGGGAAATGCAGTGTCAGTGTCAATGGATGGGAGGCAGGTTTGAGTGATGGACTGGGCTTCGTTCACAACCCTTTGTAGTTTTTTGCGGTGTTGGACAGAGCAGGAGCCATACTAAGTTGTGATACAACCAGATACAGATGCATCATAAAAAGCATTGTAAGTGTTGGTGAGAGTCGCAGCAGACATACCAAATGTCCTTAGTCTTCTGAGAAAGTAGAGGTATTGGTGGGCTTTCTTAACTATAGCGTCGGCAGGAAGGGATCAGGACAAGTTGCTGGTGATCTGGACACCATTGATGCAGACAGGGGCATGTTCTCCACTACGTTTCCTGAACTCAATGACTATCTCCTTCGTTTTGTTGACATTGAGGGAGATTACTGTCGTCGCACCAGTTCACCAGATTCTCTATCTCTTTCCTGTACTCTGTCTCGTCATTGTTTGAGATCCGACCCACCACAGTGGCATCATCAGCAAACTTGAAAATCAAGTTAGAGGGGAATTTGGCCACACAGTTATCGGTGTATAAGGAGTATAGTAAGAGGCTGAGGACACAGCCTTGTGGGGCACCAGTGTTGAGGCTGATTGTGGAGGAGGTGTTGTTGCCTATCCTTACTGATTGCGGTCTGTGGGTTAGGGAGTACAGGATCCAGTCGCAGAGGGAGGAGCCGAGCCCCAGGCCACAGAGTTTGGAAATGAGTTTCGTAGGAATAATGGTGTTAAAGGCTGAACTGTAGTCAATAACTAGGAGTCCAGCATAGGTGTGTTTGTTATCTAGGCATTCCAGGGTTGACTGCAGGACCAGGGAGATGGCTTCTGTTGTGTTGCAGCGGTAGACAACTGTAGTGGATCCAGGCAATCTGGGAGGCCGGAATTGATTCATGCCACGACTAACCTTTCGAAGCACTTCATAATGATGGATGTCAGAGCCACTAGACGATAGTCATTAAGGCACGCTGCCTGGCTTTTTAAACCAGTTCTGGAAGAAACCATAGAAAGCCTACAGTACAGAAAGAGGCCATTCGGTCCATCAAGTCTGCACCAACCACAATCCTATCCAGGCTCTACCCCCATATCCCTACATATTTACCCACTAATCCCTCTAACCTACGCATCTCAGGACACTAAGAGCAATTTTTTTTTAGCATGGCCTATCAACCTAACCCGCACATCTTTGGACATCTGCAACTTTTCTTTGCTGTCTTGGAAATAAACCTGTTTTAATGTGTAGGCTAACTTCACTCATTCTTACTTAACATAATATTGGATTTATCAGACTGTCTCGGCATTGTGAGGCTGACAGTATACTAACCTGCATCCTCTGCTCAAATTGGAACTGCAACATTCTTGACGTAGAGCATGGCTCACTAGCGTAGGGTATTGGAGCGGAGCTTTCGGACAAGAAGTTGTCGAAGGAACGCAAAATGGTAAAGACTGTGGTATTCTCTGGTTGATCATCCATTCTGTCTCCTGCATTGGATCGGTCAAAAAAATAAAGCAAAATTCATTTATAGGAAAAAGATCAATTAAAAACTGAATTTTAAAGGATATTTTCATCCCCATCCCAGCCAAAAGCACAAGAAACTGACCTTCTCCCAGATATCTATCCAAACCAATTGCCAAGAGCTACAGAAGAACAGCTTTGAGAGTTACTGACCCTCTGAATGTTCTCCATGTAGATAGATATGGGAAGGGAGTTGTGGGAGATCAGAGAAGCTGCCTTCTTAACAGTCTCAACCTCACATTCCCTGCAAATTTCAAGAACAAGGTCAAATCATTTCTCCTTCGATGTGGCTGCCGTAATCACAACAGTCGATCGTCACAAACACTGGAATGGAAAAGTCACTACTCCGTGGCACATATACAATTGGGACAAAAGTACGGCAGACCCTTCTCGGTGTCTTGTGATGAGTTCCACCTGGGCAGGCCACTGCTTGTTACGGGCCCCAGAGGAAGATCAATTAGCGATTCCCCATGGAACTCATGGGGGTTATCACAGACAGGATGGAGCAAAGTAACTTGCATTTATAAAACACCTTTAATATCGTAAAATATTCTAAGCACTCATTACACAAACAATTTCTACCATTTCAAACTAGAAAGAGAAACCTGTATTTCCATAACATCTTTCACAACCTCAGAAAAGTGCTTTACCAACAATTAGGTCTTTTTGAAGTGTGGTCACTTTGAAATGTAGATAACACAGCAACCAATCTACATTGCAAGATCCCACAAACAGTAATATGATAACCACCAGACCATTTGTTTAAATGATGTTGGTTGAGGAATAATTACTAACAGGATATCAGGGAGAAATGTCCTGCTCTTGTTCAAAATAGTGTCATGGTATCTTTCACATCCACTTGGGAGACAGATGGGGCCTGGATTTAACCTTCAACAAGGTAACACTTGTCAATACTGCACCAGAAGTCCTGAATTATGGGCTCAATCTCTGGAGACAGGCAGTAATTTATGGACATAGGATCAAGCTTCTCAACCTTAAACACATTTTCAGATAACTTTACTATCCAGACATGCTGTTTATTCAAACATGTTTTTTAAATAAATTACATCAGCGTGATAATAGTTCTTGCCCCACTTGTGATAACTTATTTACTTCTACAAGTCCCCAGAGCAGACAATTTAATTTAAATGCCAAACTTTAAATATAAACTTTGAACTCAATAGTGAATACGTGGATATACAAGCAAGCTATCCTATCAGTGACAGAACCAAAGATTTCTCAACTTCTTTTGAGGGCAGAAACTTAGCGTAGAAGGTGAGACATTATTCTATGTCTGCATTGCAGGACTGAGGAGTGCTGTATTGCTGGAGGTACTGTACAGGCAGTCCCCGGGTTACGAACAAGTTCCGTTTTTAAGTCTGTCTGTAAGTCGAATTTGTATGCAAGTCGGAACAGTTACGTACGGTTCACATCTAGCGTCAGTTAGTCAAATGTTTGTCTTAGTATATAGTATATATTTTACCTAAAACATCTTAAATATAATACAGTAATAATAATAAATGGAAATGACACAAAACTTGGATATATATATATATTAAAATATATATGTGTAGGTATAAAAAACATTGAAGTAATTTCTTAAAGTAAACATCAAGGGAGGCTTGAACAGAGCTTTTCTTTTTCTCATTATAAATGGCCTTGTAGCAGGTGATGCCGTCGTTAACTATCCGGTAAACTTTGGTGAACCTCTCTGCGTTAGGATCTTGCTCCTCTAACTTTGCCATCCCTGCTTCAATGAGACGAAAGGCTTCAGCTAACTCCTTCGTCAAAAACTTCTTGGGTTCTGGGGTTTCTAGGTCCCGACCTTCTTCCTCAAATGCTAACATCTGCTGCTCCAGCTCCATAAGGTCCTCATTGGTCAGTTCTTCGGCATGGGATTCAAGCAAGTCTAAGACATCATCTTCATTGATGTCTAACTGCAGTTGATTATTACCAATATTAACCACAGCTTGCCTGGCTTCGGCGATGTCCTCAGCTGTAAACCCCTTAAAACCAAAATAAGCCAGTCTCGTCTACATTAAATATTTGCTCAGGCACATAACCTCCCTCCTCAATAATTTTTTCCAACATTTCAGGAAACTCTCTCGCAGCACTTACATCGGCACTCGCTGCTTCACCTTGCGCTTTAACATTGTGTAAATTTACCCTCCCTCTGAAACGCTTGAACCAACCCCTACTCGCAACAAATTCTTCATCACAAGCATCTTCACTTGCTGCACGTGCAGCTTTTAAATCACTGAAAAGGCTTCGAGCCTTTTCTTGCACTAAGCCAAGGCTAATCGGAATATTACGCTGATTCTGATCCTCTAACCAAATTACCAATAGCCTCTCCATTTCGATAATTAAACCACTGTGTTGCTTAGTGATAATTGTCGCTTTCATCGCACAGAGCCTTTTACATGCTCCATTACTCTCCCCTTGTCCTTTATAATTGTCCCGATCGTTGACCGACTGTAGCCTAATGCTTTTCCAATGTTTGTTGGCGTTTCACCTCTCTCCGATCGCTTTATTATTTCCACTTTCGTTTCAATCGTGATCGTTTTCCTTTTCTTCGATGCATCACCATCACCTGCATCAGATTTATGCTTTGGAGCCATGATTACGAGGGTAAACACACGAAAAATTTAAGTCAAAACACAACGCACACAACAGTGTTTACGCGATCCGACTTAAAATGGCAATGGCGGCGTGGCGTTGTTCTCCCTCAGGCCGACGAACCGCTGAAAACGCACAGTGTTTCGAGTGTCGCGCAATGTAGTCCGTCCGTTCGTTAGTACGAACCATTGTATGTAACTCGATTTTTTTAAATAATAGGCTTTACGGAGGTCGGTACGCTAGTACGGGTGTTCGTAAGTCGGGCGTTCGTAACGCGGGGACTGCCTGTATTTCAGATGAAATGTTTAACCAAGGCCCCAGATTAATGCAAAAGATCCCATGGTACAATGCTGAAGAGGAGCAGGAAAGCTATCCTGCTTGTCCTGGTCAATTATCATTCCTCAATCATAATCACAGAAACAGGTTACCAGGGTCACTACCACACTGCTGTTATTTGTGGGAGTTTACTTCAAAAATACTTCAGTCGTAAAACGAGCCATAGAAATGCAAGTCTTTCTGCTTTTTTTTTTGAAAACTGTTTGCTGAGTCACATTTTGGCAGGCACTGGCTCATGTATCAGTATTTCTTCCAAGGTGGCATTCTTCACATCGTTCGCAATTCATTCGATCAAAGAAACACTCAGTTGAAAATGCTGCCAATGTTTGAGCACACTTACGTCCTGCAGGCACTGCTATACAAGAATCAGAAGCAATGAGCTACAGCATGACCAAGTGACAGTGAGAAAAACTGCAGCATTTACTCACTATCCCAACTCTGATCAGATAGCTCTACACAAGAAACCCAATTCTATTGTCTTGGTCTCTTACCAGGTAACTTCACAAGTCTTTGGAATAATGTTTCATCCTATACAGCAAACAATATGAAAATTTTGAATGCTGTTAGAAGACAAAGCTTTTATTAATTCTCTGCAAAAAGAATTGTCCAATTGCGCACTTGGCAAACAAATCATCCCGAGAAAATAACGACCTTCAATTCATGATGAGCTACGTACAGTTTTGGTCTCCTTACTTGAGAAAGGATATACTGGCACTAGAGGGGGTATAGGTTGATTCCAGAGTTGAGAAGGTTAGCTTATAAGAAAGTGAGTAGGCAGGGACTATACTCACTGGAATTTAGAAGAATGAAGGGGGATCTTATAGAAACATACAGAATTACGAAGGGAATAGATAAGATAGAAACAGGGAGGCTGTTTCCATTAGCAGGTGAAACTAGAACTAGGGGGCATAGGCTCAAAATGATGTGGAGCAGATATAGGGCCGAGTTGAGGGGGAACTTCTTCATCGAAAGGGTTGTGAATCTGTGGAATTCCCTGCCCAGTGAAGCAGTTGAGGCTACCTCATTGAATGTTTTTAAGACAAGGATAGATAAATTTTCAAACAGTAAAGGAATTAAGGGTGGGTAAGTGGAACTGAGTCCACAAAATGATCAGCCATGATCTTATTGTAAGAAGTCTCACATCACCAGGTTAAAGTCCAACAGGTTTATTTGGAATCATGTTCCTGGGAGCAGCACTCTGAAAGCTCATGATTCCAATAAACCTGCCGGACTTCAACCTAGTGTTGTGAGACTTCTTACTCTGCTCACCCCAGTCCAATGTCAGCCTCTCCACAGCATGATCTTATTGAATGGCCGAGAGGCTCGAGGGGCCAGATGGCCTACTCCTGCTCCCTGTTCTAATGTAGGGTAAATGTTTGTGATTGCAGGGATAGGGCTTGGGTGGGATTGTTGTCAGTGCAGGCTCGATGGGCCAAATAGTCTCCTTCTGTACTGTAAGATTCTATGATTTGGTAGCAAACAAACAAGAAGCGAGAAACCCAGTCAGGACTGCCAATGCAGGAATCCTTCTGAATAACGGGACCGGGCTGTGCTGGGACTGAGGGGCCGAGCGGCTGCAGCCACTGACCGGCCTGTGCTGGGACTGAGGGGCCATGGGGCTGTGGGCAAGTCCCGGGCCCGCGCCCACACTCGGAGCCGCTGAGGGACCGCCACCAATTTTACCTCAGAAAAGCCACAGGCTTCCGTCCAAAAGCCACCCCCGCTGAGCTGGCCCAGTGACTGCGGGTTCTGACCCCGGCCTGTCCTAGTTACCTGTCCACCTGACCCCGGTCAGTCCTAGTTACCTGCCGCCTGACCTCCGGCCTGTCCTAGTTACCTGCCGCCTGACCTCCGGCCAGTCCGAGTTACCTGCCGCCTGACCTCCGGCCAGTCCGAGTTACCTGCCGCCTGACCTCCGGCCAGTCCTAGTTAACTGCCGCTTGACCTCCGGCCAGTCCTAGTTACCTGTCCACCTGCCGCTGTCCGCTTCTATCTCCCTCCTGTCCTCAAACCTCGCGCGAGATCTCCGTGCGAAGCGCCAACCTTCCGCCGTTCTTCTCCTATGAGAGGCGCATGTTAACCAAAAACTACCGTAATCATCCTAATATTTGCTTTCTGTTCCCCTCAATCCGCACAACGAATGTAAACGACGGTAAGTAGCCAATAGGCCCACCTAATATACCGCCTAGCAGTGTTGATATTCCACATGAGCCTTCCATTCCAACCCTCTTCAACCAACTACATCAGCATAACTATTTATTCCTTTAAATTTCATTTGTTCATGCTTGTCACTTCAATTCCTTGTGGTAACAAGTTCCACATTCTTACTACGCTCTGGACTAGAATCAGAGAATGCTGGCAGTTCAGAAGGAGGTCATTTTGTCCATTATGTCTGTGATAACCCTCATAAATTCCATGGGCAATATCTAACTGATCTCAGAAAATGCTGGGAAATCTCAGATCTGACAGCATCTTATGGAGAGAGAATAGAGCCAATGTTTCAAGTCTGACGAAGGGTCATCCAGACTCTAAACATTCGTTCTATTCCCTCTCTACCGATGCTGTCAGATCCGCTGAGATTTTCCAACATTTTCTGTTTTTTGTTTCAGATTTCAGCATCCAATTTGCTTTTATCTAATTGATCTCCCTGTGGGGCTCATTGAATACGAGTTCCCTTGGTGACTGGCAATGTCCTGCCCAAGTGGAACTCATCACATGAATGCTTTATAAGGCAGTCACCTAAAAATTGTCTCCAGAACTATTGTTTTGATTGTATGTGTGTAGTAGTGTGAAGAAGGGAAAGGGTTAATGTTTTTTCTACTCAATGTATTTTGTACCTAAAGGGTTAATGGATTTTGTACCTAGAATGTATCACAAACATAACCCTTCATTATGGCTAATCTCCCCAGGTTTATACTGCTTCTGACATTAATACAAGTTATGCATTCTTTAATTTTTATTCTTATTACGATAGACAGTCAATGTGAATGTTATTTGTAACAAGCTTGTGTGCGGTTTGAGGAAAGAAAGCAATTACATGATGTGGAGTGCGATACGGCCATTTGACAGGAAGACTCCCCTCTGGGACAGCTGCAATTGCGCCAGTAACTTCAAAGGGGAAGCCGCGGAAGAGCAGGAAACCGAAGATTGCTTCGTGACCTGAGAATGCCAGATACACTCTGGTTTATGGTCAGAGGCTGTAAAATGTACTTTTGATTCGTGACTGGTCTGGAGTTTGCTTCGTGACCAGAGGCTGTAAATTGTACTTTTGATTCGTGACTAGTATTAGAAGCCATGCTGTATAAATATCCCCACTTTTCTGTGTTCAGGGAGAACTTTGGCTTTCCACTTTCAGGGGTCAGGTTCTCCCACAAGCTTGTAATGTGGTTCTATTTGCTGCTGGCCTTTGTTTCCTCTGCCTTCCACTTTTGCTTTTTATTTTTCTATATTTCATATTTAGTTTCTCTTATTTATCCCTGGTTAGGTTCCCATCCCCCTGCCATTCTAGTTTAAACCCTTTCTCACAGCACTAGTGAATACCCATGATATTGGTCTTGATGTGCGCAACCTGTCCAGCTTGTACAAGCCTCATCTTCCCCAGAATTTGTCCCAATCCCTCAGGAATTCGAGTCCTTCCTTCCTACACCATTTCTCCAGCCATTCATTCATCTTGTTTATTTTCCTATTACTGATCTCGCTGGTACGTGGCAGTGGGAGTAATCCTGAGGCTACTTTTGAGGTCCTGTTTTTTAATTTATTTCCTAGCTCCCCATATTCTGCTTGCAGGACTTCATCCTCTTTTTATCGATATTATTGGTATATATGTTGCCCCTGAATCTTCTATTTGCAAGAAAATACAAACAGACTGCTTTGCTCTGGATGATGTAGAGGACTTCCACTCCCTTAAGATACATAAAGCTTTACTTTAATGAAAGGTATATTACATACAGATTCTGATTGTGTTTTTAGTATGTTTTCCAACATGAGTATATTGTGATTCAGATTTTGAAAACAAAATGATTTGTTTTTAATAGATTAGATATTTCAAATGTTAAAGTTAAATCATTGTTAGAACTGTGCTTGATTCTTGTACAGCAGAAGACAATATATGGTTAGTATTACACAGCTGGACTACATATATTCAGGTTCCGTAGCTGAAGAAGAAAATGATTTAAGTGAAGATAAATAATAATTTTAATGCAAATAGCATTAAAGATATGTAAATATGCTTCATCTCAACAATCTCAGGAAGTCATAAAGATCTTTACAGCCCATGAAGAAGCTTTGAAGTTGTAATATAGCAAAAAATACATTTATTTTGTGCACAAGGTCCTATGATCAGCAAAGTGATCTGTTTTGGGGTTGGACAAAGAAAACATTGGCCTAGACAAGAGGGCACCTAGACAAGTACTGCCCTGGAGCAGAGAAGCTACGACATTGATGAAGTCGAACATCTTGCCAAGGCCATCCCCACACCCCCACTTCTTGCCTTCAAACAACTGCACAACCTCAAATAGAACATTGTCCACAGCAAACTACCCAGCCTTCAGGAGAACAGTGACCACGACACCACACAACGCTGCCACAGCAACCTCTGCAAGACGTGCTGGATCATCAACACGGATGTCATCATCTCACGTGAGAACACCATCCACCAGGTACACGGTACATACACTTGCAGCTCGGCCAACGTTGTCTACCTGATACGCTGCAGGAAAAGATGTCCCGAGGCATGGTACATTGGGGAGACCATGCAAACGCTACGACAACGGGTGAATGAACACCACTTGACAATCACCAGGCAAGAGTGTTCTCTTCCTGTTGGGGAACACTTCAGCAGTCACGGGCATTCGGCCTCTGATCTTCGGGTAAGCGTTCTCCAAGGCGGCCTTCACGACACACGACAACACAGAGTCACTGAGCAGAGACTGATAGCCAAGTTCCGCACACATGACGACGGCCTCAACTGGGATCTTGGGTTTCACGTCACACTATCTGTAACCCCCACAACTTGCCTGAGGTTGCAAAATCTCACTAACTGTCCTGGCTGGAGACAATACACATCTCTTTAACCTGTGCTTAACCCTCTCTCCACTTACATTGTCTGTACCTTTAAGACTTGATTACCTGTAAAGATTCGCATTCCAACCATTATTTTGTAAATTGAGTTTGTGTCTTTATATGCCCTGTTTGTGAACAGAACTCCCACTTACCTGATGAAAGGGCAGCGCTCCGAAAGCTAGTGGCTTGTGCTACCAAATAGGACTTTAACCTGGTGTTGTGAGACTTCTTACTAGACAAGAGGGAACAGTCTTAGCTGTTCTTTTTTAAAACAATACCATGGGATCGTATACCTCCTCCTGGGAGGACAGACATCAATTTAAAGTCCCATCCGAAAGGTGGCATATCCAACAGTGAAGTGCTCTCTCAGTATTGCACTGGGAGTATCAGCCAAAATTTAGTGCTCAGGCTTCTGGAGTGGGACATGAATCCACAATCTTCCCGCTCAAAGAGAAGAATGCTACCTACTGAGCCAAGGCTGACACCTGGCATGTCAGTGACTCATACACTTTCAGCACTTAACAACAGGAAGATGCATTTTATACATTTTGCGTACTATTCTGGGAGTGTGTTCCAGTACCTATGCACCCAGGCTTTAAGTGTTGCCAAGCTATTCAACTACTAAAGTCATTACAGCCGAGCTGAATCCTGTCTTGACTTGCTGCAAACAATTTACAGCCGAGATCAGTCAGTGGTGAATACAGCTTATATTTCCTCACCCTATAGTCCAGGGGCACAGCAGCGAATTAACCCACATCTGACTGCAACTCTGACTGACGTATGCAGAGACCTCAAATTGCTTTCAATGCCTTCAAATCTATGTACCACACACAAGGGATGGCAAACAATAAGCTTTGGTGTACGCCACCACTGAGCCAAGGATGCCATTTAAAGGCTACCTGATCATTAGACAATCATCTTATATAGGCTTGAGCTCTTGCTTAGTGAGTAGCAAATATCAAGCAACAAAAAGCACTATAAAGTGTCAGAGTCTACGTCCAATTTCCGAAGAGGAGCAGATGAGTTCTTCCCGCAGTCAGAGCCAATGTTTATCCATTAACCAACATCACTGAAAAACACATCTTCAGCTCATTTACTTCATCAATAACAATAATTCATTTCACAGCTGTTTGTGAAAACTTGATGTGCACAAATTAGCTGCTGTGTTTCTGAAATCAACAACTACAACTCAAAAATACTTGGCTGTAAAATGTGAAACGCTTTAAAATGATTCATTTTGAGTCAGTTGACTGACTACATGCTGGAGGGAGAATCTTTATTCTTGCAAAAGAGAGGGACATATACCCACTGTTCCTGCAATCTCCTCACAATGAATTACAGGGCAGCAGTGATCATAAAGTGCCAGCTGTAGTTCAGTGGGTACTATTCTCACCTCTCTATCATGAAATTACTGGGTGCAAGTCCCATCCTGGAGGCATGAGCACAAAATCTCAGCTCACGCTCCATGCAGCAGAGTCAGCATTGCACTGTTGTCTTTTGGTCAAAACATTAAACCAAGACTTTCTCAAGTAAACCTAAAAGATCCTATTACACCATTTTGAAGAGGAAAGATTCTCCTCCAAGGTTCCACCCAATATTTATCCCTCAATCAACATCACAAAAGCAGGTTATCATCACATTGCTCTTTGTAGGAACTTGTGACTACGTTTCCTACATTACAACACATCAAAAGTACTTCATTGCTATAAACCTTTTTGAGAAGTCCAGTAGTCATGAAAATGCATTTTCTCCCATGACTAGGTGGTGGAGGGATGGGGAGAAAAGATAAATGAATAAATAGTCCCAAAAACTGTTTGTTTGCAATAGAAAGTTCCTTGAGCATAAATAGTCAATCCAAAATGTCAGCTTTTCTTGTAGTATTTTGCTAAATAATAGAGCTCCGATGACTCCTTCCTGCTTGCAGCCGGTTTTAACGTTTTCACCTCTCTAAACAATTTGATGAGTTGGCTTTGGACGAGGCGGCTGTTAGTTCCATCCCAGAATTTACAGAGCAAAGTGCCACCGGGACTGAGGACCCTCCTGGCCAGCTCCAGGACACAGAAGCTCAGCTCAGTCATTTGCTGCTGGTCCAGCTGGCGGATCCCACTGGCATTTGGTGCCATGTCGCTCAGGATCACCTGAGCCTCTCCCACCGGCAGGGATTCCTGTATTCTTGCTTGAACTGCAGGCTCCAGGAGGTTGGAATTAGGCAGGAAGAGAGCGCCTTCCAGTGGCAGGATGTGTAAAAGGTCAACTCCCACTACAAACCCGACAGGAGCATCCAGATCTGGAGTCAGGGGAAATGAAATGAAAATCATCAACAAACTAGAACAGAGACACAACATGTTTTAAAACAGGCCCCATTTGCCAATTTTTCCCAATCCCTTCCCCTCACAACATTTAATTATTTTCCTTCATCTAAACCCACCTTCATTAAGAGGGGACACATTTGTAATGACTTGTTCCTTTAAATTTTACATGTTTTCTTTGAGGGAAAGAATGCAGAGTGTGAGAAATCTGCAGGTTGGCACCTTACCCAATTGACATTCTCAAATGGCACATGGATGCAGGTTCAACTGTGGTTCAGTGGGTAGCACACTCATCTGAGTCAAAATGTTGGGGTTTCGACTTAGATCCAAGAGACTGAAGTACAAAATCTAGACTGCTACTCAAGTGAACACTTCAAAATCACCTACAAACACAAAGAAGTCATCAAAGATTTACTTTTTTGAAAGACACTCGGGAAAAGCTGATGCTTTTGATTGAGAAAGAACGATCAAGGGAATTGCAAATTAACGATTTACAGGGCCATTCATTCATACTTTCACCCTATCTTTCACCACATTGCCAGAGGTGTCATCTTTCAAATGAGATAAGAAACCCAGGCCCCATCTGTCTTCTCAGATGGATGTAAAAGATCTTGTGGCACTATTCATTGACGAGCAGGGGAGTTCTTCCGCTAATATTTATCCCTCAACCAACATCTTTAAAAACTAATTTTCTGGTTATAATCACATTGATTCTTGTGGCACCTTGTTGTGCACAAATCGGTCATTTTACCTACAATACAACAGTGACTACACTTCAAAAGGCCCTTCATTGGCTCTAAAGGCACTTTGGAACACTATGCTCATGAAATAGTGACATACCACAGGCCCTGCAAATACTTTTTGATTTGTCACATGTATTAGTATACAGTGAAAAGTATTGTTTCTTGTGCACTATACAGACAAAGCATACCGTTCATAGAGAAGGAAACGAGAGCGTGCAGAATGTAATGTTACAGTCATAGCTAGGGTGTAGAAAAAGATCAGTTTAATGCAATGTCGGTCCATTCAAAAGTCTGATGGCTGCAGGGAAGAAGCTGTTCTTGAGTCAGTTGGTACGTGGCCTCAGTCTTTTGTACCTTTTTCCCAATGGAAGAAGGTGGAAGAGAGAATGTCAGGATGTGTGGGGTCCCTAATTATGCTGGCTGCTTTCCTGAGGCAGCGGGAAGTGTAGACAGAGTCAATGGATGGGAGGCTAGTTTACGTGATGGATTGGGCTACATTCACGATCTTTTGTGGTTTCTTGCAGTCTTGGTATAGAGCAGGAGCCATACCAAGCTGTGATACAACCAGAAAGACTGCTTCCTGTGGTGCATCTGTAAAAGTTGGAGAGAGTCGTAGCTGACATGCCAAACTTCCTTAGTCTTCTGAGAAAGTAGAGGCGTTGGTGGGCTTTTTTAACAATAGTGTTGGCATGGGGGGGGGGGCCAGAACAGGTTGTTGGTGATCTGGACACCTAAAAGGTTGAAGCTCTCGACCATTTCTACTTCGTCCCTGTTGATGTAGACAGGGGCATGTTCTCCTTTACGCTTCCTGAAGTTGATGACAATCTCCTTCGTTTTGTTGACATTGAGGGAGAGATTATTGTTGCCGCACCAGTTCACCAGATTCTCTATCTCATTCCTGTACTCTGTCTTGTCATTGTTTGAGATCCGACCCCTATGAAAGTGTCGTCAGCAAACTTGAAAATAGAGTTGGATGGAAACTTGGCCACACAGTCATTTCATAGGAATAATGATGTTGTAGTCAATAAAGAGGAGTCAATAAAGAGGAGCCTGACATAGGTGTCCTTGTTATCTCGGTGTTCCAGGGTTGAGTGCAGGGCCAGGGAGATGGCGTCTGCTGTGGATTTGTTGCAGCGGGACACAAACTGTAGTGGATCCAGTCAGTCCGGGAGACTGGAATCGATTTGTGCCATGACTAACCTTTCGAAGCACTTCATAATGATGGATGTCAGAGCCACCGGCCAATGGTCATTAAGGCACGCTGCTTGGTTTTTCTTTGGTACTGGGATGATGGTCATCTCCTTGAAGCAGATAGGGACCTCAGATTGTTATAAAGAGAGGTAGAAGATGTCTGCAAATATTCCCGCCAGCTCATCCGCACAGGATCTGAGTGTGCGTTCGTGTACCCCATCCGGGCCAGTCACTTTCTGTGGGTTGATCTTCGAGAAAGCTGCTCTGACATCTGCAACAGTGACCTCAGGTACAGATTCATTCGAGGCTTCCAGGGTGGATGGCATGCTCTCGCTGATCTCTTGCTTAAAACAGGCGTAGAATGCATTGAGCTGATCAGGGAGGGGTGCGTTGGAGCCGGCGATTTTACATGCCTTCACCTTGTTACCTGTTATGTCTTGCAGACCTTGCCATAGTCGGCGGGGGTCTGTGTGGCTAGTCTGGGCCTCTAGCTTGATCCGGTACCGTCTTTTGGCATCTTTGATACCAATGCTCTCCTGAGCACCCTTGTAAATATTAACATAGTCCAGAGGACCTGTGCGGATCTCAGGAAACTGACAACTCCTCCAAATACTAACACACTCCTGCAGATCTCTGTAAATACTGACACACTCCCGAGGACCTCTATAAGCAATGACACACTTCTGGGACCCTCTGAAAATACTGACACATTCCTGGAAACCCCTTGAAAATATTAACACATCCATGGAAACCCTGAAGATAGTTACTCACTCCTGGGGATCGCCTACAAATAATAACACACCCCTCGCTCTAAAATCCAAATGACAGTGCTAGCTATTCATTGCCAAAAAGTTTTATTAAACAGCAGCAGAAATAATATGTTAGTAAATCAACAAATAGATATTTTTAAAATAAAGTGCATTTAAGACATTTGCAGAAAAAAGTACACATAGTCCCAGATGATCCATCATCTCGCAGACCCCCAAGGGTTTGCTTCTGTCACAAATTTAACTTGAGTTGTACGCCACTCACCGTAACCAGTGGCATTAACCCTGTCAACCGCAACCTGACTCCAGGCACCGGGTGCTGCACCGCAGTCAATCACACTGATCCCAGGCCTCAGGATGTTGTGCTTATCATCAATCTCCAGCAACTTAAATGCGCTCCTACAACGATAGTTCTGTTGTCGGGCTGATTTCACGTATGGGTCCCTCAGTTGCCTTGATAACCACCTCTGTTCAGCTGGTGTCTTTTTCAGCTGTTCCACTGTTGTGTGAAACAGACAATGCCGGACCCGAGAGATCATATCGCCCTAATAATGGGAAGAATAAAAATATTTTACAATTTTTAAGCATCATTCATTTTTCATCCACTTCTCTCCATAATTTCATAATTTCTCCCCCTGCCTCCCTCCCCCCAGTCAGATTCCACTCAGCAATAGGTCAAGTGAGACAAAGAGTAGATGATGCATTTATCATAGTAACTTTAACATAGCACCAATAAGGACAGAGGTAATTGGGGTTCAGAACTCAATGAGAGTTAGGCTGTGGGTTCCAGCTGTTTGGATGAGTTACAGTTTGATGGTTATGGAATGTGGGAGACCAGCGAGGAGAGAGTGGAGATCAGAGTGCAGGAGTTAGTGAAGCATGGGCAGCAGTAGGATTGGAATAGAACAAAGAACAGTACAGCACAGGAAACAGGCCCTTCGGCCCTCCAAGCCTGTGCCGCTCATCGGTCCAACTAGACCATTCGTTTGTATCCATCCATTCCCAGACTGCTCATGTGACTATCCAGGTAAGTCTTAAACTTTGCCAGCGTGTCTGCCTCCACCACCCTACTTGGCAGCGCATTCCAGGCCCCCACCACTGTGTAAAAAACATCCCTCTGATATCTGAGTTATACCTCACCCCTCTCACATTGAGCCCGTGACCCCTCGTGATCGTCACCTTCGACGTGGGAAAAGGCTTCCCACTGTTCACCCTATCTATACCCTTCATAATTTTGTACACCTCAATTAGGTCTCCTCTCATTCTCCGTCTTTCCAGGGAGAACAAGCCCTGTTTACCCAATCTCTCCTCATAGCTAAGACCCTCTATACCAGGCAACATCCTGGTAAAAATTCTCTGCACTCTCTCTGAAGCCTCCATGTCCTCCTGGTAGTGCGGCGACCAGAACTGGACGCAGAGGTGGTCTCACCTTCACTAGTGATTAAATTTACAGGTTGACCAGATAACGACAGTGAGTGATACAGACAACCATTGGCTTTGTGGAAAACATTGTATTTATGTCATCTCCTCTAACACTACAATCTTCCACTCTCGCTACTTTTCTCCAATTCTGGTCTCCTGTACACTGTCAATTTTACTCATTCCAACACTGGCAGTCAAGCTGACTGGGTCCCAACCTCTACAATTTCCCCCATCTCTCTCTTTAATACCCTCCTGAAACCTACCTCTTTGGTCAAGCTTTTGATCATCTGAACTAACATATTTAAACCCGGCGCAAGCCGAGGAGCAGCATTTCATTTCCGGTTGGGCATGTTGCAGCCCTCGGGACTCAATGTTAAGTTCGGCAGTTTTAGATTTTAACTTTTCTCCTCCATCCTAAATCCCCTTTTTTAATATCCCATAGATGTATTGTCTCAGTGCAAGCCACCCTCCTCTCCCCCAACCACCACCAGGCCATCTGTTTTCTGTTCTCAAAGTTGCTACTTTTTGTTGTAGTTTCTACAGTTCTAACACATTCTCTCTCCCTTCAGTTCTGACAAAGAGTCAAGGGACTCAAAATGTTAACTCTGTTTCTCTCCTAATATCTAGATGCTAGCAGACCTGCTGAGTTTTTCCAGCGTCCCCTTCTTGTTTCAGATTCCAGTATCCGCAGTATTTTACTTACATCTAATGATGCTCGGTGGTATCAAATTCTGTTTGATAATACTCCAGTGAAGCACCTTTGGACGTTCTGTTGCGTTGAACGCCTTAATATATAAATACGAACTGCTGAGATGCTTCGGAGAAAGGATATGGCTGAGAAGCGTTCGGTGGTGAGATAAAGAGCTGGAAATAAATCCAGATCTCAAACAGGGCCAACTCTTTTTTTATTATCAAAACAGTATCACAAACAGGGCCTTGAGCAGGCAATGCGGCGCAGAAGTGTTTCGAAAGAATATGAAGCCCCTCAGAACCCAGCTGGAAACACTGAGCTCCAGCCCCAGAAGTAACACCGAACTGTCCCCCAGGAAACAAAACCTCACAGCCAAGGTGAACTTACGAAAGAATCTCTCCTGAAGCGGCCGCACAGATTTTCTTTCTCAATAAAACACATTTAAAACGCATGGACTCGGTTTTAAAGTGTTGGCGATACAGAAACAAAATTCTGAGCAGAATGGTTTTCTCTTTTTTTGTTTCCATCCGGTGTGTATAGAGTGTAACTCGCCTTGTGAGTGCCCGCCGACAAACTCCGATTCGATGCTAATCGTTGGAAGTTGGGGAGGTTGGAGCAGATCTGAAACCCTGTGTCCTGTTGTGAGAGAAAGTGAGAACAGGTACCTGTCCCAGGCTCTGCAATGTGACACATCTTTCATTCATCAAAAGCCAGAATGGATACATTGTTTATTCGGTTCCAAGTATCCAGGTGTTTTCACTATTGCTCAGTGCTCCCCACTCAGCAATAAGATTACATTATAACAGTGACTGCCCTTCAGAAAAGTACTTCACTGACTGGAAAAAGAGGTCCTTAAATCGTAAAAGGCGCCACTAAACCCGTAAAAGGCGTTATTGCGAATTATTTATTTTCTTATGCTCCCACTTATCCTCTTCCTCGCACACCCCATTGTCTTCCAAGTTATAGATTTTTTTAACAAAAGGTTGTGGAACCGCACTACTCAAGATGGTGATTGTCATAGCATGAGTTTTACACCAGAAAGAGACCCATTGGCCCATTGTGTCTGCATCAGTCATCTAATCCAATTTTGTGGCACTTGGTCCATTTGTATGTTTTTTTTATTTTTGTATATCCACCTTTGTATGTTATTTTTTATTCATAGAGTATCATAGAATCCTAAAGTACAGAAGGAGGCCATTCGGCCCATTGAGTGTGCACCAACCACAATCCCACCCAGGCCCCATCCCTATAACCCCATGCATTTACCTTAGCTAGTCCCCCAGACACTAAGGGGCAATTTGGCATGGTCAATCCACCTAACCCGCACATTTTTGGAAAGTGTGAGGAAACCGGAGCACCCGGAGGAAACCCATGCAGAAAATGTGCAAACTCCACAGACAGTGACCCAAGCCAGGAATCAAACCCGGGTCTCTGGCACTGTGAGGCAGCAGTGCTAACCACTGTGCCGCCCATTTTGTGTCACAAGTAGGCTTATATTAACATTTCAATGAAATTACTGTGAAAATCCCCTAGTCATCAATCTCCGGCACCTGTTTGTGTACACTGAAGGAGAATTTAGCATAGCCAATGTACCTAACCAGCACATCTTTCAGACTGTGGGAGGAAACCCACGCAGACACAGGGAGAACGTGCAGATCCTGCACAGTCAGTGACCCAAGCCAGGAATTGAACCTGGGTCCCTGGTGCTGTGAGGCAGCAGTGCTAACCACTGTGTATGGCATTTCAAGTGTTCGTCTCAATGCTGCTTAAATGTTGTGAGGGTTCCCACATTAGGGGTGGCACAGTGGTTAGCACTACTGCCTCACAGCACCAGGGACCTGCGTTTAATTCCGGCCTCGGGTCACTGTCTTTGTGGAGTTTGCACTTTCTTCCCGTGTCTGCATGGGTTTCCTCCAGGTGCTCAGGTTTCTTCCCACAGTCCAAAGATGTGCAGGTCAGGTTGATTGGCTATGCTAAATTGCCCCTTAGTGTCAGGGAAATTAGCAGGGTAAATGTGTGGGGTTATGGGAAAAGGGCCTGGGGGATTGTGGTCAGTGCAGGCTCGATGGGCTGAATGGCCTCCTTCTGTGCTGTAGGGGTTCTATCTACCACCCTTTCAGGCAGTGAGTTCCAGATTCTCACCAGCCTTTGGGTAAAAAAGTTTTAAATCTATGTCCTTTGATTATTGACCTCTCAACTAAAGGCAAAAGGTTCTTCCTATCTACCTATGTCCTTCGTAATTTTGTATACCTCGACCAAGTACCCCCTCAGCCTTCTCTACTCTAAGGAGAGCAAACCCCAACCTAACCAGGCTCTCTTCATAGCTGAAATGCTCCAACCCAGGCAACATTCTGGTGAATCTCCTCCGTACCCTTGCTAATGCAATCATATCCTTCCGATAGTTGTGGTGACCAGAACTGCAGATAGTACTCTAGCTGTGGTCTAACGAGCGTTTTATACAGCTCCATCATAACCTTCCTACTCTTATATTCTATGCATTAGCTAATAAAGGTAATTATCCTATATGCTTTTTTAACCATCTGCCCTGTTGCCTTCAGGGATCTATGGATATGCACCCCAAAGTCCCTCTGATCCTCTGTCCTTTCTAGTGTCCACCTTTCATTGTGTATTCACTTGCCTTGTTAGTCCTTCCAATTTGCAGCAAGGCCCCACCCCTCCCTATTTTTGTAATCTCCTACAACCTTCCAAAATCTCTGCATTCCTCAAACTCTAGCCTGTTGCACGTACCCAACTCCCTTAATGCCACCGTTGGTGGCCGTGCCCTAAGCCTCACAATTCCCTCCCCACTTCTGCCTTCTATCTCTTCCTTTGAGATGCTGCTTAAAGCCAAACTCCTTAGCCAAGCTTTTGGTCACCTGTCCTAATATCTCCTTGTCTGGTTTGTTGTCAATTTTTTTTTCTGATTACATTCCTGTGGTGCATCATGATAGGTTTTAATTTGCTTAATACAGTAAATGCAAGTTGTTAAATGGCATATTAAAGAAGTTTCACATTCATTTCTTCCTGACTGAGAGCTGCCAGCTGTTGAGAAGACATTGTTGTGGAAAGATGGTCACCACAAAGCTGTTGACACTTGTGATGGTCCTGAGGCAGCAGAAAATCCTCCTGGGTTTGAAGAAACGAGGGTTTGGAGCCAGCCGCTGGAATGGGTTTGGAGGTAAAGTGCAACCTGGAGAAACCATAGAGGAAGGAGCAAAGAGGTAAAACGTGGAGATTTTTTAATCAATTTTTCTTTCTCCCCCCACCTTGCTGCTGAAAGAGGTGGTTATTCTCAATGGAGCACAATTCCAGCCGCTGCCTTCTAGCCTAGAATGGTGCGTTGCACACTTTACTGAGAAGGCATCACAATCATAATCTGATCCTCGCCTGTGTATTTGTTCCAGCTGAGATTTCTGAACAGGAGTATGGATCGCAGCTGATTCCTCCTTTCTAGACAGGTGCACTCAGCCAAATTGTTGTGCCCCTGTTCAGATCAAATCAAAAGATTGTAGGATCTTACAGCACAGAAGGAAGCTATTTGGCCCATCTGCCAACCTTCTGATGAAGCTATCCAGACACTACCACTTCCTTTATTCTTTCCCCATAACCTTTTTTTTCCTTTATAAGGTTCTTTACAAGGTATTATCCAATTTTTGAAGGTTATTGTTGAATTTGCTCCAACACCCTTTCAGGCAATGTATTCCAGATCATTGTGCCTCACTTCCTAAAACTAAAATCTTCACACTTTTTTTTGCCACTTACTGTCCTATCAGTGGAAACAGTTTCTCCCTAAACCTCCTTTTAAAACCCCTCATAATTTTGAATACCTGTATTAAAGCTCACCTTAACCTTGTCTGCTCTAAGGAGAGCAGCCCTGGCTTTGTCCAGTCTCCACATAACTGAAGTCACTAATTTCTGATACTGTTCTAGTAAATTTCTTCTGCATCCTCTCTTCCTAAATTGTGGTGCCCAGTAACGGTCACAATATTCTCTAAATCTCAATCCATAATGTTCTGGTCTGGTTCATAGAAACCCTACAGTGCAGAAGGAGGCCATTCGGCCCATCGAGTCTGCACCGACCACAATCCCACCCAGGCCCTACCCCCACATATTTACCCGCTAATCCCTCTAACCTACGCATCTCAGGGACAATTTTAACCTGGCCAATCAACCTAACCCGCACATCTTTGGACTGTGGGAGGAAACCGGAGCACCCGGAGGAAACCCACGCAAACATGAGGAGAATGTGCAAACTCCACACAGACAGTGACCCGAGCCGGGAATCGAACCCAGGACCCTGGAGCTGTGAAGCAGCAGTGCTAACCACTGTGCTACCGTGCCGCCCATGCTACCTTTAACCACAGGGTATCATGCTACCTTTAACCACAGGGCATCAGGGGAAGTATTGGCCTTTCGTTAATCTGTGTCAATGAACGCAACCTAGTGCTGTTCAATGGAGCGAAGGAACTGATCAAACATGATCTAATTGAGTGGCAGAACAAGGGGCTGATGGCCTGCTCCTATTTCCTGTGCTCTATCCATCAGAAATGCTTTGTCACGACCACTTTTAAATTTGTCTTTTGAAGTCAATGTAATTCCTTCCTCAGAGAATTGTGGGAGGAGAGCAGTCTGACTGTCGAGACCTTGAAAAAAGTTGGACGGATCAAGTTTGAATTTGTCGGAGAGAGTGAATTACTGGATGTTCACATATTCCGCACAGATAGTTACCAAGGGGAACCAGTGGAATCGGAAGGTAAATAACCATGCTTCAAAAATAGTTAATTGATTGAAAGGTGCTTCAGGGTATAATGAGCATGTGTTAAAATCCCACCATAGCCTTGTTTCTCTTCTTCCATACAACCCTCAGATAATGATGGGCAGCCTAGGTTAGTGAGTGGACCACGAGTGGCCCTCCTTCCTCTCAGTGGGCTGCAAGATTGAAATCAGCCTTGTTCACTAACCATGATCCCCTTGAATAAAATTCAATATATTTAATGCACGCCAAATATTTCATAACGAGTTGTCGCAGATGCTTAATCATGTCTATTAATAGAACTATCAACTTCAAAAGGGAAAAACAAAATAAATATTTACACTTTAATAAATTTAAGCAAAGTTTTAAAGTTAAAGTTAATAAAGTTTATTTTATTAGTGTTCACAAGTAGGCTTACATTGACACTGCAATGAAATTATGTGAAAATCCCCTAGTCGCCACTCTCCGGTGCCTGTTTGGTTACATTGAGGGAGAAATTAGCATGGCCAATGCACCTAACCAGCAAGTCTTCTGGACTGTGGGAGGAACACAGTAAGAAGTTTAACAACACCAGGTTAAAGTCCAACAGGTTTATTTGGTAGCAAAAGCCACACAAGCTTGTGTGGCTTTTGCTACCAAATAAACCTGTTGGACTTTAACCTGGTGTTGTTAAACTTCTTACTGTGTTTACCCCAGCCCAACGCCGGCATCTCCACACTGTGGGAGGAAACCAGAGCACCTGGAGGAAACCCACGCAGACACGTGGAGTGTGTGCAAATTCCCCGCAGAGACAGTGACCCAAGCCGGGAATCGAACCCGGGTGCCTGGTGCTGTGAAGCAGAAGTGCTAACCACTGTGCCACCGTGGACACAGAGGGAGTGCACGGCTCTCTCAGTCAATGCTGTGTGCAGTCAATATGCACCTCACTTGCTCTTGTTTTGTGTATCACTTCAGTCATACCAGTAGGAAAAAAAAAACTCCTAAATCAGCAGAATTTGGCACCGCTCCATGTGGGCAACAGTCAACCAAAAGTCTTGTGATCCACACTCAGCACCCAAGTGGGCCATATGTGGCCCCCAGGCCGCAGGTTGCCCACCACTGCTCAGACATCCACATTCTCTAATTCTGGCCTCGTGTATATCACCAATTTTAATCTCTCCACCATTGGCAGGTATGCCTTCAGCTACCTGGGTCCTAAGTTCCAGAATTCCCTCCTTAAAACTCTCTGCCTCTACCTCTTTCTTCCATTAAGGCACTCCTTAAAGCTGACCTCTTTGACCAAGCTTTTATTCATCTGCCCTAACAATTTAATTGGTTCAATGTCAACTTTTGTCTGATTAGGCTCCGGTGAAATGCCTTTGCACTGGTAGTCACTCAGCTTGTTTCTTGGTTTTACAATTGTTGTCCTGTATTTGAAAAACACCACCTACGAACTGTTTTTCACAGAGATGCGCCCGCAGTGGTTCGACCTGGACAAGATCCCATTTGACGAGATGTGGCCCGATGACATTTATTGGTTCCCTCTGTTGCTTCAGAATAAGAAGTTCAAGGGCCATTTCAAGTTCAAAGGACATAACACTATCCTGGAATACACACTGCAGGAAGTGGATGAGCTGGAAGCTGACAAGGAGTCCTGATTGACACTTTGCACTCAGAATGACATGGCTGGGTGGGCATGGGGGCATGGTGAAGAGCTTTAATGAATGTTAAAACACTGGGAACATACAAACTGTTACCAACAATTGTTTGGTGGAAGAATTAAATCCTGCTAATAACCAATTTAAGTAAGAAGTCTCACAACACCAGGTTAAAGTCCAACAGGTTTATTTGGTAGCAAAAGCCACTAGCTTTCGGAGCGCTGCCCCTTCGTCAGGTGAGTGGGAGTTCTATTCACAAACAGGGCATATAAAGACACATTATATATATGCCCTGCTTGTGAACAGAACTCCCACTCACCTGACGAAGGGGCAGCGCTCCGAAAGCTAGTGGCTTTTGCTACCAAATAAACCTGTTGGACTTTAACCTGGTGTTGCAAGACTTCTTACTGTGTTTACCCCAGTCCAACGCCGACATCTCCACATCATAATAACCAATTTAACCCAGAGTAAACAACTCTAGTTGGACTTCTCCAGGAGATGTCATCACATCCTTGTGCCTCCAACTGCTCCACCATCACACACCTGCCATTGGTTACCCAACACTTCCATCTTCCCTTTCTATATCAATTCATTACCTGATTGGATGATTTTTGACTTGTCAGTTAAATAGCCTTTGGCCCAGCTGACACAGACAACAATTTTTCATTTAAGCCACTCGTGGTGATTAATCTTAAATTTCAAGGTAATCCAAGCATTTACAACCCTGATCCTAGGTGCGCCGAAACGCTTCAACACAACTATAGGATAATTAAACGGGGTCGAGACACACACAATTCAAGGATAACACCAATTTCGCTGTATTCCCTAACTCCTCCACTCCCACCTGCAGTGACCCATCGTATTTCTTGAACAGACCCAAGAAAATCTCTGCTGCGGTGTATTTTTCCTCCCTTTACAAATACGAGTGAGTTGGATCATTTCAAGCCTTGGACGCAAGTGTAAGCTCATTGTTTCACTGAGATACTTGAGCAACAAATCATGGAGCATGTAGAGATTTGGAGGTCTTGTTACTGGATGTTATTCAGATTCCATGAAAATTGATTAATCCATTTGCTGCGAGATAAAATAATGGGTTTTGTGATTTGTACCCATGGTCACAAGCAAATTTATTTTCATTTTATAACACTTTTTAAAAGGGGAAAACTCCCAAAGTTATAGTCTTTGTGGAGAGGACAAGGGGGAAATTCTAAGTGCACTCTGAAACTGGTCACTAGATGGTGCACAAGGACAGCTATTCATCAACAATCTAACTCAAAAAGCAATATTTTTCTTTATTCTTAAACTGTGCACAAGTCTCATGCATTAAACTCCAAATCTTATTCACCACTTCCCTCTTTCATCACAAAGATTTAAAGCAGGAAACAAGGTGGGTGACAGCACAATTTCATAAAACAGAACAGAAACTATTTCACTCACCACAATGGTTTACCTCAGTATCATGTGTGCCTCTCTTTTGGGTTATCTGACGGAGACCAAAGTTGGATTCAAACTCCCCAAAAAATGTTCACATCAGTGCCTTCCATGGCAAGATAAATAACTCCAGCAGGAGAGGGGAGCAGGGAAAGAGAGAGAAAGAGGTGGTGGAGAATGAGTGGTGCATACCCTGGCTGAATGATCTGAGGGTCTTGTTCCCTAGAACAAATAGTGTAGTGAAGGGAGGAAAGGGAAAGGAAAGCAGAGGAGATTAAAGTGCTGACTGCACTCTCGATTTAGGTTTGTGATAATACTGTGCCTTTAAGAAATGGATGTCATGTTTTTCGTGCGGGATCTGTTTCAACAGTTATTTTAAATCAGTACTGTTTTGTCTATCCAGCTGCCCTTTTGTTACTGCAGCAGCATAATTGCTCCTAATTGCTAGAATGTTTGTTTTTAACCTGAACTAATGCTGTTCTGTTATTTTAATGTTCCCCTGGGGTTTTGCAGAGTAGGACTTGATCAGGTTGATTGACAGAAAACCATGCGACTGAGTGGAACTAGGCTTACACAGAAATCAAGCTTAGATGCTGCTTGGAGTTGTTAGAGAGCAGTTTCTCTCTCTCTGGAGTTAGGAGTATGGAATCTGCTGGGAAATAAGTCTCTTTCTCGGAGATTCTGCTGTTTGGGGGTGAATCTCTCTCTGGAGGGGTTTGTATGATTGTCAGAAGACAGTTGTCTGTTTGGATCTCTGGAAAGAGGTATTAAAAGGCTGGAAATCTAACATCTGTTTTTGGCGCTAACCCTGAAGAAGGGATTTCTGTCTATCTGGCTCTTTTTAAATTGGAACAATAAAGATATGGATAGCCATTAAGAATTCTACTTTGTCATGTTTAAATATATTTTAATTGGCAAGTTATGTTAATTCTTTTTGTTATAGCCTTTGTTCTTAAAGTTTGTTTTAACAAAAGCTTCCTAGTGGCTCAATTGAATCATACTTGGAGTGAAACAGCTTATGCTCACCCTAATGCCAAAATCAAAAATGGTTGGGGTCTAGACTAACAATGTACCTTGGAGTTTCTGATCTGGTCCCTAACAGGGCCAAAACAGCAATTTGTGGACAGGAAGCTTGGGGTTTGCAACATGAATCTCCATCCTAATCCTCAACACCACTGATCAGTCTGGCCAGGACATTCCCCAATCCTTAAAAAAAAACTGCCCGAAAGATGCACTTGCAATTCATGTCCTGATGCTGGAGGGACCTAGTCAGTAAGGACCAGGTGCTCTCAGTACTATAACTACAGGTGGAATTCTACCTGCAATAAAGAGGGAGACCATCTAGAATGCTGCTGGAAAGTATAAGGATCAGGGGAGTAATGCCCGTTAGTTCAAAGACTGTTCCTATCCAGATTGATCTTTTGGTCGAAGTACTGGAGAGCCATGGGCCTGTGGAACCAATACCAGTGTGTCCTTACAGATAATTTGAGGGATGTGCAAACAACCATATTACACTTTGATAATTTCCTCCAGGTGCCCCGGTTTCCTCCCACATTCCAAAGATGTGCGGGTTAGGTTGATTGGCTATGCTAAATTACCCCTTGGTGGTAGGGGGCCAGCAGAGTAAATAAGTGGGGTTTTGGGCCTGGTGGGATTGTGGTCGGTGTAGACTAGATGGGCCAAATGGCCTCCTTTTGCACTGTAGGGATTCTATGGACTCTAATTCAACATCAACAATGTATCAAAGAGCAGCTCTTATATCAATTCAAAGCTAAATTTTTAACTTGCAGTTCCAGTGGATGTAGCGAATTGGAAACAAATCAGAATTCCCCTTTCCTTCCTATGATGTATTAGAAAAATCTGAAAGCAGTTCCTCTCTCAAAGCTTTGACAAAGGGTCATCTGGACTTGAAAAGTCAGGTCTTTTCTCTCTTTACAGATGCTGCCAGACGTGCTGAGATTTTCCAGCATTTTCTCTTTTAGTTTCAGATTCCAGCATCCGCAGTAATTTGCTTTAATAGAATTAATGTGCTGGTCATTTGAAAAAACTAGCCAATTAGTCTCACTCTCTGCTCTTTCCCCAAAACCTTAAGATCATAAGACATAGGAGCAGAATTAGGCCATTTGACCCATCAAGTCTGCTCTGCCATTCAATCATGGCTGATTTTTTTCTCATCCCCATTCTCCTGCTTTTTCCCCATAACCCCTGACCCCCTTATTAATGAAGAACCTATCTCTGTCTTAAAGACACTCAATGACCTGGCCTCCACAGCCTTCTGTGGCAAAGAGTTCCACAGATTCACCACTCTCTGGCTCAAGAAATTCTTTCTCATCTCTGTTTTAAAGGATCGTCCCTTTAGCCTGCGGTTGTGTCCTCTGGTTCTAGTTTTTCCTAGAAACATCCGCTCCACGTCCACTCTAACCAGGCCTCGCAGTATCCTGTAAGTTTCAATAAGATCCCCCCTCATCCTTCTAAACTCCAACGAGTACAGACCCATAGTCCACAACCATTCCTCATACGACAAGCTCTTCATTCCAGGGATCATTCTTGTGAACCTCCTCTGGACCCTTTCCAAGGCCAGCACATCCTTCCTTAGATAGGGGTCCAAAACTGCTCACAATACTCCAAACAGGGTCTGACTAGAGCCATATACAGCCTCAGAAGTACATCCCTGCTCTTGTATTCTAGCTCTCTTGACATGTATGCTAACATTGCATTTGCCTTCCTAACTGCTGACTGAATCTGCATGTTAACCTTAAGAGAATCTTGAACAATGACTCCCAAGTCCCTTTGTGTTTCTGACTTCCTAAGCATTTTCCCATTTAGAAAATAGCTTATGCCTCCATTCCTCCTTCCAAAGTGCATAACCTCACTTTTCCACATTGTATTCTATCTGCCACTTCTTTGCCCACTCTCCTAACCTGTCCAAGTCCTTCTGCAACCCCTCTGCTTTTTCAATACTACCTGTCCCAAGTGCAAACTTTGAGGTATTTATCTAATTCCCTTCTTGTTACTGTTAAATATGCTTCCGCCCCCTTTATGTAGTGTATTCTAGATCACAACAGTATAAACTCATTTCCCTCTGGTTGTAAAACGTTTTTCCAGTTTGGGGTTAATCTTGACATGCATCCTGCCCAGTTATAAAAAGACTGTTCCTAGCTGCAATTTAAAGAAGCTTATCTGTTGCTTGCAGATCAGTCGCCAAGATATCTCAAGCTGAAGTTATGAACAGTTGTTTGGAACTAAGGCATCAGTTCCGTTGAATCTTATTCCAGCCTTAAAATCCTGAGATCTGAGAGTCCTCTAATTGTGGTCTCTTACACATCCCTGATTTTCATTAAATAATTGGCAGCCATGTCTTCGGTTGCCTAGAGCACACGCTCTGACATTTCCTTCATTAAACTTCGCTTGCCTCCTTTAATTTAAAATCTACCTCTTTAACCAAACTTTTGACCATTTGTCCTAATATATACTAATTTTAACATTTCTGTGGAGCAGCTTCGTGCACCAAGGTGCTCCACATTAAAAGTGCTACATAAATTCAAGTTACCATCAATACTTGTGAACATTTGGAAACTGAGGAATGGCAGAGAAGTGTCTACAATTAGCCCCAGCAATCCCTTGGGAAAACTTTCCCATTTTTTGTAGTGCGGAAAGCCACCTGCTGAAGATATCAAGTGAATCCTTCCATTTCCTCATACTCAAATGATTCCTCCTCTTCCTCTGAAACCTTTCCATTCTTTGGAGACTTTTGCCTATAACTCAATTTAAAGAGCACAGTAGTAGGAGTTGAGATTGGGATAACTAAACTACTTCCTTAGATGTTCTCCTCTCAACCCTTCCATCGTCAAACATGACGTACTCATAGGTTTCTTCAATTCCAAAGGCAGCTTTGCTGTTTCCTCCCATTCACTGTTTCCAACCTCCTCCTAGTTCCCCATCTCAATCACCCCAAGGATAACTGCAGCTCCCCTTGGTTGCGACTCCCACCAACTCCTTTCCTGACCCCTGTATGTTAATTGGCTCATTCAGCTCTTTCTCCTTGAAAAAATGCCACCAACCTCACCTCAGAAAAACACCCGTTGAACCCATTTTTCCTATCCACTTCACTAGTAATTTGCAAAATCCTCCCCTATGTGGGGACAAAGATATTTTAGCACCCATTCGGTCTTAACAAATAGTTAAAAACATTTTTTGAATGAGCAACTGCTTAGAACACAAAAACATACAATTTCAGAGGTTTATATAATTTATTGTTGATAATTCTTATACACAGTAAATATATATTGCAAACCAATGAGTTTGCTTCATATTCTGTATCTAATAATCTGAAATGTTAACATAAATGTTATTCAATAAAGTGCAAATATTAAACCCCAACCGATTGAGCAGAGATTGTATAATATCTTGCCTAAGTATATACTATGTAGATGATCAACACTTAACTCTCCAGATTAGCAAGGAACATTTATATTTCAACATCCTTCCCTATAAACAACTCCTGTGAAACAATTTCCTGAGTCACCAGCTCTCCTTCCTTCCTTCCTTGCTCCCCCAGGAAAAATGTCTCCGTTGCTTCTTTTAAAAAAAAACTGATAGTAAAACATGTTATAACTCCCTATCCAGCATGATTGGGAGATCAAAGACCATACATAATTTTTCTAAATTGTCAAAGGAAAGAGGTGTCTATGGCTCAAAAAAATACTTTTCGGTCTTACTTTTTGCAGAGCTAAAGAATTGAATTGATAAATTTTCTTAAACAAATCTGATTATTTCCATCGCAGGTAATTCTCATTCTCAAACTCATTAATACAATTCTCCATGCTACTGAATACATCCACTTTTTACCCCCCCCCCCCCCCCCCCCAATCATAATAAGAGAACACATTAGGTTCTGAGGGGTTTTTGGGGTGTTCAGTACAAGAACCCACTGGTCAAATATCCATTCAATTAATTTGTCAGGTCCCTCCGCCAAAAACAAGTTAGCTTCAACCTTAAAACAAAATTCCCCACCACTTCAGTTGGAGATTTCAATTTCTTCAAACATCCAGTTCTGGTTAATTTCTGTCAAGTTAGATATACTTTCTACTATGAACGTATAAAGGCTGCCCTAGGCTCAATTTTATATTCAAATCCTGTCTGGAGAATGGGCCAGAAGTCACGCAGGCAAACTGGAATTGAATCAAATCACTGCTTCAGAGATAATAGGGCAATCGGTACCACTGAGTCTCCAGGTAGAGGGGCGTATTACTCAAAGTTTATTGGCCATTGTAGATCTTACATTGGAGTCTTTGATTAACAGGGACTGCATACAGTGACACCACTACTCAGCCAGTAGATGATAGGGTAATTCCCATCAATCACATCTGAAGACTGCACTGAAAATGACTGGAACTGAATTTACGATTTTAGGTAACCACCCTCCACTCACTGCATTTTGCTGGAGAAGTCACCCTTTTATTGGGAGATGTTGTAATTTCGGTCTTGAGTTGTTTGTTCTAGTTCATAAACCCTGTAGACCGTTTGTTGTCACACTGTTTAAGTAGGCTCCACATGTTTTCTGTGACACCTACCCCACCTCCAACTCATTCACTGATATCAATGGACTTTGTCACAAACAAAACTGATATTTCAATTTGATATTTATGCATCTCCCTATCTCAAGGCTTTGTAAGCAATTATATAAAAGGGAAAATATATCTGATATCCCATTCCTGGCACCTCCTGCCAGTTTACTCAAAAATTGAATATTTACTGCTTACTGAGAGCAACCATTGATTTGGTGATAAAGGATTACTTTGCACAATCTTAAGACCATCCTGCCACTACTGGGTGGAAATATACAAACAACAAAACATGAAGGTCAGCTTTCCAGGTTCCTTCATAATCAAGAAATGGCGAAGTACGAAAAAAAATCTAATTTTAGTAATTCCTGGCTTAAAGCTTAGTACATCAAAATCTTTCTTGTCCATATCAAGCTAGTGAGCAATACAATCAGGCACTGAAAGCTGCTGGAAGGATAACTCTTTCCTCCCCCCCCCATCAACAACAGGGTAACATTCACTGGACGTTTTTGGCCCCTGTGTAAAAAGAGTTGCATTTGTATAAGCCTTTCAGGACTGCAGAATATCCCAAAGTATTTTATGGGCAGTTTTCTTTTGATATGTAGTCACTACTGCAAGTAATATAGCAGCCAACTTACACACAGCAAACTTCCACAAACAGCAATGAAATAATGACCAGATAATTTTTTTTTAAAAACACTGCTGATTGAGCAATAAATATTAGGCAGAACCCCTCTGCTCTTCCTCAAAATGTAGTGCAAGGGGATTTTTTTTAAAGCAGAAGTTGATAACAAAAGAATAATGGAGTTTCCCTGTTTATAAAATAAAAAATAGAATTCCCCAGGAACATATCCCCTCTGACTGTATATCACCCATTTTTAAATGGGCTGCTGGATAGGGCTACATTAGTACAGAACTGAGGAGCAGGTCACTTTCAGCCAGCAAGTATGCAAGATTACCAGAACCTGTGAAATCCTCAAAGTCATTGGGGAAACACTTGTATCAATCAATGGTTGATAACAATTGTGTAACTGTTAAACCAATTTTTTAGCATTAGCAAATACACAAAAGGAGTCCAATGATGACTTCTGTGCTGCCCATCTCAATTTCCTGCCAAAAGAGTAGGTTCAGCTGTTACCCAGACCAAGGATGAGGGGGGAGGGTGTTTCAGGAAGCAAGTGGCAGAGGGAAAAAAACAGAATGGAACCCACACATCAGCATTCTGGATGGCAGGGAAGCTTTGTAGTTGGAATAAGGATCACATTGCATGCAATTTTTTTGTTGCACCGCGCATGGAAAAGGTGACATTTTTTGATGAGCAGGAGGTTTCTCAAACCAAAAATCTCAATGAGTTTCAATCTTTCTATGCTCATATTGCAAGCTTTTGTTGTTAGGGAGAGCAAAGGGATGGTACAAGCGAGTGGAAAAGTAAAGGCCAAATTTCTATAGTGCTTAAAACCATAGGATATCACAAAGCAGTTTACAGTGAAACAGATCCTCTCTGAAGTGTAATCATTGCTGTGCTGTAGGAAATTTAGTTACAATCCAACATGTTCAAAACTTGGATAAGTAAATAAAAGGAATGCTGAAAAACAAAGAGCTACTTCTACATGAAGTTTCAAAATGGTGATTCTTTCTCCCAACCCCCACATGTAAGATTTAAGATACAAATACTTTGTGAAAATGCTGAATGTTTTCTTACTGTGAAAGCTAACACCAATAATTATCTGGTGTATATAAATAACAAATACCTGTGTCTCCATCAAGTCCTGTGACAAACACATTTGCCTCCTAATCTACGCCAAGCTTAGAGAGTTGATCAACTTTTCTCTCAACACTGAGGGAAATTTGAAGATCACAAGTCTGACCTGATTCCAAACTTGTTCAAGATAAAGTACAATTAATTCATTTCCCACAGGGTCAACCTTCCAATCCTACCCAAGGGCTGTTCATCAACATCACTCACCCCAACACCCACAAGGTCTGTTCACTTCCCAAAGGTTGACTTCACCATTTCGACCTTTCATCACTGTCAAAAACCCTGGGAATTTGAGCAACAGCTATAAACCAGAACAGAAAACACCAAGATAGAGGGAGTTTACAGCATGGCATCTGTTCCCGTTTTTACAAGGTTTTGGAGTTCAGGGGACATAGATTGTCTACATGAAAGTGTCTCATGATTTATCACAGAATCCTTACAGTGCAGGAGACCATTCGGCCCATTGCACCTGCACTAACAACAATCCCGCCCATGCCCTATCTCCATAACCCCACATATTTATTCTGCTAGTCCCCCTAAGGACCAATTTAGCACGGTCAATCCACCTAACCCGCACATCTTTGGAGTGTGGGAGGAAACCGGAGCACCTGGAGGAAACTCAGGTGACCCCCATAAAGTTAATAGATTGTAACGGGTTCTGACAATGTGCTGCACTATAGGTAACAGCCTCTGTCCGTTACTGCACTTCAAATAGCTGCAACACAGTGATCTGTGGAGACTGGTTAACATTTCAAGTGAATTTGGTTATTTCCCTTTTTTAAAAAACTGCTGACCTGTTTTTCCAGCACTTGCTATTTTTCATTTATATACCCAGGTATGTCTAATTTAAAAATCCTTTAAATTATTTCAGATTTTTAAATAAGTAAATAATCAAACAGCTTTCTGAGAAGAATCGGCCGATTCCTAATGAGAATTCCAGAAACCTGAAAAAAGGATTGTAGTTCCACGTATAAACTGGAATTTCCCATTGTGTTCAGAGATGAGCACATCAGCCTCCATCTAAAATTCTCAGCAGAATCGAAAAGTATTTCAAATATGTGACTTCTAAAGCTGAGCTTCCAGTACACAGCACTGAAGTGAAAATTTATATAGTTTCAGAAAAACAAAAAAGAAATCTGCAATTTCTATTTGGCAAGGAGCATTGTACAATTATATATAATCTACAGCCAACAATTCCACCTTCTATAGGTCTGTGCAATTCGAGAGAAGAAATCAAGCTGAATTCACCCATGCTAACAAGTTACAACCTTGCTCACAAACAAGATTACAGACATGGTTTTGTTTTGCACCTTCAGAAAATTCTTTAGACATGATAAATTATAGAATGTTAATACAATTGAAAGTTTCAATCAAAACTATTGAGTGCATTCGCACCAAAATCAGTACAAGTCACAATGGGTGCAACAGTCAATACATCTTTAAATTCATGTTGACTCAGAGTCCAAATGAACATCCCAGGCTACAGAGATTGCAGTTGGGAGCAAAATCAACAAATCCTAAACAGTCCATTTTAAACCCAGGTTCCCATTTGGTTCAAGTGAACCCAAAGCTAAAGATATCGCTAATCAGATCCTTCAGCTTTATTTACTGGTTTGGGGAGAGGGAAAAGGAATAGCTTATACTGTTAAAAAAAAAAGAGCAATGGGATGAGTTCTGCTACAGCCCCAAGAACCAAACTCCTGATTTGTCTATCAGGTCTACAAAAATGCCACGTGGTTCCACTCTGCTACCACCGACCCCCGCAGTATTAGAACCACGTCAAGAGATCTTCACAATTAACCAACAGCGCTGCTCAAGCAGGTGATACAATGGTGAATAATATCATTGCTAATTATATAACCATTGCTTATTAGCCTGTGCATGGTTACCAGGAAGTTAGAATTTAGCATGTCAGGGTAATCTGGATACTAGCTACACTTTTGAGAGGGGGTACTTCTGCCAAAGCTGTTCCCCATCCCCAATGATGCACTGTGAATAATTTGAGGATTGCTCTAACATTTTCTTAAACCAAACTAAGACAATTGCTCAATTACTTCATGTAGTTGTGCTCCCAATTGAATCAAACATTGGCCATAAGTCCACACAGAAAAAAACAAAGGGACTTGATTTCAAAAGAAAGAAATCCCTGCATAAACAGCAGTAGATGGCCAACATAAATGAGTTGGCTTTCCAATCACTAACTTTGTACAGCTGAAGTCTGAAAAAATTTCAACCATACTGTGGATAACGACCTTTTGTAGGGAACAAATCTGGAATGCTTAAATCGAGGAGGAAGAGAAAAAAATCTTAATTGTCCATCAAAAATGCAGGGACATCTCAATTCACTGTGGGAAAAAGGAGGTTGGACTCTGCCAATTCCCTGGGGACAGCGGAGGTGATGGCATTCCATTGGGCAGAAGGCCTCCCAGCTTCGGTTTCAAGTCATTCCACACTTCACTCATCTGGAACAGGGGAAAAAGAAACACACACAAATCACTAACCTGTGAACATCAATTCAACTAATAGTTCAAAATGGCACTGAAGGAGCTTCTACGCTATTTCAATATTCCGTAACACTAAATGTTGTAGTGAAATTAGAAACTCCAGGGTCATCTGCCATTTAATCAATTGAGGGAACTGCCAAACTTCAGCAAAAATTGGGTCATGGAAGCAGCTGCATTTTCATGAGCTCTGGCGCTACTCATCTTTTAACCTGTTTCTTATCTTGATGCACAATCCATAATTATCTGATCCTGATGTGAATAATCTGGAAGATCCCAGCTTAATTTTGGCAAAGGGAAGCCGAGTTAAGAAAATCCTTGTTTGATTGTGGCAGTCGGACACAGCCATGGTGGGGCCCAGTTCACAGTGGCGGTTTAGCTGGTGAGCAGGCCTATACTTCAGTGATGATGTTGGTGTCGAGATGATGGCTGCCTTATGAGTGAAGTTGTGGACAACGGTCTCCACTTCCTGGCAAAGATTTTTGATGCTCATATTGCTGAACTGAGATATATCCTAAAGAAAATAGATGAAGTGGAGAAGAGAATCTTGTCAATTGAGGGGGCAATTTCCTCAGTGGGGGCTCATCTTCCATCCTTAGAAATCCTGCTGCATAATGTGCTCTACATCCTGGTCGACTTAGAGATGGGGCCGGAGAAGTATCATCCATGCGCCCGGTCTTCCGAGGCGTGTTGGTGATGATTTCCCAGCTGAATTTGAGAATTGGCTGCTTTCACAACTTTAATTTGAGGGCCGAGTGTCTTGAGTTCAATGAAGCACATTGTATCCAGTCTTCAAGGCTTGGAATTGGTCTTACATTGCTTTGTCCTGTGTGTTTATTGAGAAGGGTTGGAGGCGGCCAGAGGTGTTGGGTCCTTGCCACCTGCTGGGGCCTAGTCTTTTCTTTGCCGGACTTTGGGGCGATGATATTGTGGTAGTGCAGAGGGTTCGGTGAAGCTCTGATTGGATCCTGCTCTGTGAACCTGTCATGGCTTTGGCTTTTTCAAGCTCCATGGATGGCTAAATTATCCTGCTGTTCATCATTAATCCTGAACTTTGTTCCCTTGAGGTTATAAACCTGATTTTGAGATGTCGTTTATCCGACATGGGTGTAGGATATATAAAAACAAAGGTATTTGCTGCCCGTTAGCCTGTGAAAAAAAATCAGGATTGTCTTATTTTTTCCATTTGACAGTATTTGTCCACCAGTGTGTCCGGCGGTGGAACGGGGAAGGGCCTAGTTTGTGCGTCAGCTTCTTTCCATTGAAGAGTATGCTGAGTTGGTTGTCTGACATGAGGATCGTGTGGTATTCACCTGGTTTTCTTTTAAATGTGCTGTAATCCTTGCATTTACGCTAAGGGAGTACATTTTTTTAGTAACCATCACTATTAAGATTACATGAGTAGTGCCACAGCAGGATGGTAGATAGGTGGTTTGGTACAGAGATTGTTGGCATGGCCTTATAAGTCCTTGTTGTGGGCGAGGAGAACCCCTCATTGGAACTACCGTGGTTGGGTTTTTCTTTTGTTGTTCTGGGATTTAGGAATCCTTGCTTGTTCCCTCAGAAATTAGATTATGTATCCTAGAAAAGACTAAGTTTTTTTGTCATTGGCATCTCTGGTGTTATTGGAATGGGGAATGTTCTAGGAATATTTATGTGGAATAACGTATTAGATTTTGGGAATTTGTTGCATCTTGTGGCAAGTTTAAAATAGAAAACTTTCAATAAAGACATCTTCAAAAAGTGTAGAAAGGATCGGACTTAGCGATGATACCTCATGCAGCTGAACAGCCAAACACACCTAGACTTGTGTAGTTGTGTAATCCTTGGATATCTAGCCTTATAGGTCAGTCTTCTATTTTGGTTTGGTTGCACAGGAAGTGGCTTATGGAATATACAATGGGCACATTATGCAGTTTTTAGGTTTTCTCAGATGTGACAAAATGGGTTGAATTGTGTCGACAGCGGGCCTAAATGGCACCTCTGCGGTACTTAGAGAAAGGGATTGCTCAATGTACAAGAATGATGTGAATGTTCTTGGCTTGTTGTCCCTTAGTGTCATTGAGCAGCTCAGGGCGGTAGTAGCTGTTTGTGTCCGGGTCAGGTGGAGGGTATCCTGTTCCTTATGAGGTTATGCTGTTCTGTTCCTGGTATCCTTCCTGTGAAAATGTATGCAGAAAGACTACGTCCGTCATCTGTTGGATAATCCTGATTCTCCTCTCTCTTAGGAGTTTCCTTTCTTTATCCAGGCAAGTAGGGTGTTGATGTAGACCTGATTTGTTAGTTAATCCTAGAGGGTTTCCCTTTTCTTGTCGGGAGGAGGAAGGTCGTATCTCTCCCTGAAATACCCTGTTGATGGGTGGCTTGATGATTCTTCATCTTGTCAGTAGGGTTTCCTTAGTGGAATATGGTTTAAATTATTTGGTGAATGGGAGCCTGATCGGTGTCTGCGATATGGCTGGAGAAGAAGGTTTGTGTTGCAAGTCTAGGCAAGGTGTACAAATCCTTGGCTTACTGGTTCCCGTACATGATAGCTTACCCTGGCCACATCACATCTTGTACTGATGGCAGTATCCTGACGTTCCCTTTTGTTTGTTATCCTTTTATTGCATGGAGGTCCTGGGATGCGGAGTTAGGCCCTGGTTGGTTGTATATTACCCCATGACAGATCCCATATATGTTATCTTGTGGAGGAAGGAGTGCACCATGGGGCCATGCGCTCATGGTTTATCCTGAGATCCCCACTCTTTCTGGTATCCTTTTCTTATTCATAAGAGAGAATTCACCACTACGACAATTGCAATGATTGATAATTAAATCATATGAATATTCGCCAGTCTTTTCTGTATGCTTATGTGGAATAATGTCCTAGATTTTGGGAATTTGTTGCGTTTTGTGGTAAATGTAAAATAGAAAATTTCAATAAAAACATCTTTAAAAAGTGTAGACAGGATCGGACTCAGCAGTGATACCTCATGCAGCTAAACATTCTTAGGCTTGTGCTTAAATGGACATGTGGGTCAGGTACAAGGGCAGTTGGCAGCACAGAACCACAGAAGATAGCAAACATAGGAGGAGGAATAATGAGTAAAACCACGACTGCAGGTTCAGCCATACCTCTCGGTGCCCTTGGATTTGGGAATCAATGAAGGCAGTCAGCACATGAGAGGTGATATGCAGATAGATGTGGATGAGTTGAGTCTCCTGGTGCAGGCAAAACATTGAGAAATAGTTCCGGAGCTCCATGGTCAAGATTGTACTTTCTTGCTGAAATGAGATCATAGTTGAAGATAATATTAAAGGAAAATGAACAGAGACTACAAAAGTGCACTACCCTGGGGATAACATTCCACCTGCCCTCCTCTCAGAATAATTTATCAGCAGTTTATTGCCACTCTTATGGGAGGCCAGTACCTTTATGGCATCAACTCCAAGCTATTTTTAAAATATTTATGGTCTTAATGACAATGACTGCTCCACAGAAAAGTGTGTGTGTCGTGACATTTCTTCCACAAGATTAGCCCGGAGGCCGTTATCTTGCTTAGTTCTCCCAATATTTCCTAAATTATCAAAATCCTCCCTGAACGTCTCAATTTAATGTGTTTTCCAAGGACCTCAAAACTCCACCCACCCCAGTTTCCTCCCATGATCACTTTTTACGATGGTTCCATGTCCAGAAATTAATCATTTTAAAATATTAACCTTGGTGTTTAAAACCTTCCACAGCCTCGCCTCTCCTCTCCCTTTCTCCATAACCTATTCGAGCCCTAAAACACTTTGCGCGCCTCCAATGTTTGCACATCTTTGATTTTAATCATTCCACTACTGGCAGATGTGCCTTCAGCTATAAAAGGCCCTAGGACGTGAAATTCCCTCCCTAAACCCCTCTGCTGCTCATGCTCTCTTTTCACATATGATACTCTTTAAAACCTACCTCTATCTGAAAATCACCTTGTGACTTCCTGTCAGATTTTGCTTGATTAAGCTGCAGTGAGCCACCTTAGGTCACTTTACTATGTTAACAGCACTAAATAAATGCAAGTCGCTCTTGTTTAAACGACAATGTCATTCAACCACCAACACTATGTCTATGTTCTAACACAGATTTATTTTCTTCAAGGGGCCCTGTACTCTGACCTCAACAACGTGACAAGAGCTGCTTATGATCACTCTCTCGATATCAAGGGCAAGCTTGGACTCCAAATTCTTCTCTGTATTCAAATTGCTTATTACACACCTTCCATGCTCACAATACCCAAGACTCTGCAATCATTAAATCTTCAACTCATTTACATCATTCAAACAGTTTCTCTTCATCGAAGCAATACCTCATTTTTGTTGGGAGCCCACCCTCAATCAAAGAACCAGCTAATACTCTGAGTTCCCATATGAAGAAAAGGCAATTTTGACAAGGCAATGGACGACTACACTAAACGTCTCTTGACCAAATTAATTTACAGCAGCAAAAAAGAAAGAGGAGCAGAGCACCTGTACAATTCGTGACTCCAATTGCTCCACAGAAATCTGCTCCTTGTCCTGCACAGTTACACTCATCATCTGCCGCTTCATGGAGCTGTATTTTTGTAATGCTCGTTGGTGTTCATGAAGGACACCTTTCTCATGACGCTCGCACAAGTCCTGAAAACAAGAGATCGAAATACAGGTAATTCAAATTCAATTTAGGAAATTGAAGGATCTCCAAAATAAAAATGCATCCTGCAACTGACTGAAAATGAAATAATTTCAATTTTGTCTCATCCTGCAGATACATCATCAGCTCCTTCCTACTGCCAGGTGGTCAGATAGGTCACCAATGCCAACCAGAGTACTGGAATAGGGAACTCTCAGCTGTCAGTAGACCAGGCCAGACTTCCTGCTTGGAATAACGAGTAGCAGTATGGCTAAACTAAATTAAAAATAGATTCTGAAATCCCAATTGTTCAAACCAGATGTATCCGTCATCAAAACTCAGAGGGTTATATCTGAAACATAAACCCACCTCCATTTCTGCATTCTGACTGACCCATTCGGGATCAGACATGCTTCAAATGCAATTCACAGTGATCGCACTTACCTTGTAGGACTGCAGTAAATCCAGGAAAAGGTTGAGTTTTTCCACTACTTCCTCCTCTTCTCGCTTACCCTGTTAAAGACATGGAAACAAACTTATAAACTGCAACATATTTCTCCACTCCAATTAAAGTTAATTTGTCCCTTCTTCTGTGCCTCTGATCCACTCAGCACTGTGGCTGATTTGCCATCGTGGTCTCACATCCGTCTTAATCCAGACACTGGGAGGCACACATTTACCTTCTAAATGTTAAATAGAAAATCACACCAGAAGTTTGGTTTAGTGCAGATGCACTCAATATGGACCTGCACTCGACTGTTACTGACTTTGGATTACAAGTTACCATTTACAGGGATGCAACAGCATTCTACAATTGCTAAAACCAACAGTGTCAGCCGTGGCTCAGTGAGTAGCACCTTTGCTTTCGATTATTATGGGTTCATGTCTCATTCCAGAGCCTTGAACACAACATCTAGGCTGACAATCCCAATGCACCACAGAGAGTGCTCGACTGTCAAAGGTACCATCTTTCAGATGATACCTTGAAGGCATCATTTTCCCTCTTAGATGAATGTAAAAGATGCCATGGCACTGTTCCAATCTGAGCAGGGTGTTCCCCTCAGTGCTCAGGCCAATATTTAACTCAACTGACGAACTCACTTTATAAAAGTCAGATTTTTCTTTGTAGCCCTATGGCAGAAGGCAATGTTTAATTACTGGACTTGCCTGCTGTGCAGCTTTATCAGCGAGTAATGCAAACTCCACAGATAAGCCTTTAAGGGCTTGCTTCAAGGCACCCCACGTGTTGCTTGCTGCTGATGCCCATGATGGAACCGGTGTTGTGTCAGAGCCCAGGGTACTGAGATACAGAAAAGAGATAGAGGTTGGAGGAAAAAACTTAAACAGTTACAGCACATTAGAAAAATATCACTTCCTAGTCACACATCATCTGACTTGGACACTATATTGATGATTGCGGTCCTTTAATGTTGCGAGGTCAAGATCCTGGAATTCCCTTCCTGACAGCACTTTCAGAGCACCTTCACTACAAACTGTGGTGGTTCAAGGCAGTGGCTCACCACCATCTTCTCAAAAGCAACCAAAGGGCCAATATATGCCAGCCTTGCCAATGAGACCAATATCCCAAGAATAAACATCTTTTGGGAAGGTGAAAATTGGTCACGACTAGGATTTTCTAAAGAGGTAATGACCCCGCAGTAAACTGCTTGCGTAATGAATAGTGACTACATTTTATAAGTACTTCACTGGCTGCAAAGCATTTTGGAACATCCTATGGTTGTGAAAGAAGCTTATACCATGGAAGTTCTTTCTCATTTTAAAAGTAGGAATGCAGGTTAAACTATTCAATCGTTTGTCACTTGAAAAACAGTGCATGCAGTCCCATTTTACTCGGCTTTAATTAGCCCCCTCATTCTTCAGGAGCCTCAAGTTCTATAAGCACAAACATTTACTTATCCGCTGTGCCAGAATAATTTCTCTGCTCACTTCAGGATGGCCCTTGAGCTTCTCCTGGGGAATGGGGGTGGTTGCTATTTTGAGTCTCTTTCAGTCGCTGACCCTGCAACTTAAAGCTCTCCATAAATTCACTCCTGCAAAAACAAACTACAGCTGCTTCCAATCACACAGCCTGGTGAAAAACGTGCTTTCTATTCATCCCTCACCCCTCTACCTCAATGGCCTCTTTCTTGGCTTATCGTTTTGCCATAATCAATCACTGCTCTAGCTTTTGAATTCCTGATAAATTAACTCCTGTTCACTGAACACAACTTTTGTGGGCTTGATTGGAACGGTTTCCATCCTTAAATTACTGGCAATGGCAATCACAACTTGTAATGTATCCCTTAAATCTAAGCTGGGCCAATAGCTTCCAAAGTTGCATAATCTTGAAGCAGCAGCTTCTACGATGCACATCCAACCCCAATAACCTTTCAACGGTAAACCACGCAAGTCTCAGCCCCCTCTCCAGAACCATGGGATGCATCCCAAGCAAATTGGCTCCATTTTCTGCTGTACTTTCCTCCTTCGCTGTCTATCCTGTCTTTGTAACAGTTGCAACTGGGTTGTACCATGTGATCGTCAAAACTGGCTGAATTCTTCTCTCTGCCCAAGCAGAAATACATCAATTACTACCCTCTGCTCAGCATTGATAGCACATAGTGCAAGTTTCAAACCCATGCCCAGCTGTGCTCTATGATAAGAGGTGAAATACCATCCGTCCCAGATTACCCTCCAACAGATACAAGTGCACACTTGGGGGATAAAAAAACATTGGTCTCCTCCGCAAAGTCAGTTAGAGCTATAGGGGCTCACAAGCAAAGAAGAGCACATGACACAGGACTGGCAAGGGTGTCAAGGGCAAGTTTAAAAAGTTGGTAAAAATTCAGGTCACAGCAATAGGTAACAGTAATAATTATGACACAACGACACAACTGAACCCACATCAGAAAGTCTCAACACTTACCTCAATTCCTTCCCAAACAGCAGGAGATCAGTGGCGTTCTCAGCAGACCTGTTGGCCATTCTCTCTGCCCGGTCCCTCAGCTTACGGAAGCTGTTGTAGATGTTTCGCATCAGCTCCCTGCTGGCACCAAACTGAGCCTGAACATCAGGAGGAAGTAATTCCTGCATTTGTCAGGGGGTGGGATGGGGAAGAGAAGAATCTTTACATAAACAATTGAACTTATGGAAGTAACATATCAATACTGATCTTTTCCTTCAATATAACTGGAAGCTGGACACTTCCTTCCTTGAAGCATGCAGCTGCAAGAATATTATTTAGACTCTATATTAGATTAATAAACACCAAACTCAGAGTCTTGAGCACATAATTTAGGTTAACACTCCCACCTCAGCATCACTTTGTTGCACCAGTATGAATTCTAGCTTGACTGCACCTGGTTTGAGGAGAGGGTGTTGCATTGTTGGACTGTCTTTTGGACAGCATTAAACTGGGCTTTATTTGCCCTCATGGATAGATGTAAAAGATCCCACGACGGCATTAAAAGTGCAGGTGAGCTTCCCACCAACCCTCCAGTGTCCTGGGGAATATTCATCCCTCAACCAACAACACAAATAGATGATTTACTTATTTAATAGAAATCTGAAAATTGCTTTCCCCAAAAGGCTGGGCATAGTAGGACAACTGAAGCTTTCATAAGGAAATAAGAGTTCATTGCTGGGTCATGATATTATGGTATATGGAGCAAAGGCACATAAGTGGAGTTGAGATGCAGATCAGCCACAATCTAACTGAATGCCAGAACAAGCTCAAGAGGCTGAATGGTCAACTGGTATTTTTTTGCATCAATTGGAAGCCTAGAAGTTAAAATTAAACTACAGATTCTTTCATATTGTGCATTTGGGCTTTGGTTTGAGGAGGGAGTGCTGCATTGTTGGAGATGCTGTCTTTTGGATGACATTAAACCAAGGCTTTATTTGCCCTTGTGGATAGACGTAAAAGATCTCATGGCACCATTCAAAGTGCCCTTGATTGAATCACTTCCCATGATTAATGGTGTGGTCTGTAACTAACAGTACTTAAAACTAGACTCCAGGATGCTCTCTGCAGACAACCCAAGTTTGGAAGGACATAATCTGTAATTATACTCTTGGTTGCTTTGCAAGTGGATGTAGTATGAAGGTAACACCAATACGCTTCACTGAAAACCTCATGCTGGCATCATTAGAACATAAAGCATCACTGGATTAGCCGTGGAAATATTTACTCCTACAAGAACAATGTTCCTCCAATTGTTACCTTAGCTGTTGCTGCAATTTCACACGTCATAAACTCATCACCCACACCTCGTAACGATTCCCGAATCTTATTCTGGACATCCTTTTCAAAAAGAAAGGGAAAATATGTAAAATCCTATTTCAAGGACAGGGTCCATTTTCAAACAACTTTTTTAAAAAACTTTGTGCTCAGCATTTTTCTGGTTTAGCTGGCCATTTTGCTCATCTTAGTTAATGGATTTTGTTCTTCAACTGCTGCAATTAACATGGTGTGAAGCAGTTTCATACAACAGAGTGATTCGCTTAGTTATTGTGGAGGGTGGTTAAAAGTCAGGCCCATTTGTATGAGACAGGAGTCACAAATTTAGATTTAGGATATCTTTCCCTTAAAGATATGTGAAACACCGAGATAGGAAACCCGTTTTATAATTTTAAACAAGACAGTAGAAAATATCTAGTCATCAATAACACATTAAGGTTGAAGTATCATGTTTTAACGAGCTCAGAGTTTTCTTAGTGTTGTCCCCAGTAACCAAGTAAAATGGCCATTAGATTAATGAACATGCTAATTTTAGGCAATTCTGTTTTGTAATCATGCCAACCTTTTCAATATAATTACAGTGCAGAGGCATCAGGATGTTACAAAATATTTATATTTTCTTTGAGGTCACATCAGTTGTAGCTCTGGGAGATTTTCTCTTCTCTTAGATCTTCCACCATGCCCCACACATCAGTTCAGCAAAGGTGAACTGATGTAAAGAGAGGGCATCAGAGGAATGGTGGGAATTCCCTGTCCATTTCTGTCCACCCACCCCTACATCCCTAAAAGGGGGGTCCTTGACTTGGCTTCATTCAACACCTCTCAACAACAGCTGAACTGAGATCTGGCACTCGGCATTAAGAGGACAGGTGGGGAAAAAAAATTCTTCCAGCAACCCTTCACCATTCTGTTCTGCACAATAGTCCCTCACTGCTCTAGATAGGAACCATTGCTCACTATTCACTGATTGCTCAAACCAGCCATTCCCAGGAAACTTTCTTGCATGTGAGAAATGGCAAATAGAATGTTGCTCTACACAATACTCACAGGACCACTGAAGCACAGGAAGATTTGAAGAAGTTCATCTTCAGAAAAGAATGGGTGACGAGCTACCAGGTTAACAAAACGTTTCAGAGCACGTCGCCGAGACTCAATAAACTCACGGTCAACTGGGAAGGGAGAAATTTAAAACAGTTAAAAACACTTACAAGGCACAGTAAACCATTATTCAAAACTCCAAGCATTGATTTTTTTTTAAAAACAGCCTCTCCTACAAAGTAGCAAAGGTTGATGCAACACTCACGTGCAAGCATTATTTCAAGAAACCAATTGCTCAATGCTAATGGGAGTTTCTAGTAGGTGTCAGCATAAATCATCATAGAAATCATAGAAACCCTACAGTGCAGAAGGAGGCCATTCGGCCCATCGAGTCTGCACCGACCACAATCCCACCCAGGCCCTACCCCCACATATTTACCCGCTAATCCCTCTAACCTACACATCCCAGGACTCTAAGGGGCAATTTTTAACCTGGCCAATCAACCTAACCCGCACATCTTTGGACTGTGGGAGGAAACCGGAGCACCCGGAGGAAACCCACGCAGACACGAGGAGAATGTGCAAACTCCACACAGACAGTGACCTGAGCCGGGAATCGAACCCGGGACCCTGGAGCTGTGAAGCAGCAGTGCTAACCACTGTGCTACCGTGCCGCCAAATCATGCTCAACAAAAAAAAAAATCAGGGCAGACGTAGGCCAAGCAGTCCCTCGAGCCTCCTCCACCATTCAATTTGATCATAGCTGATCATCATTCTCAACTCAGCTATCACGCCCTGTCGTCATATCCCTTGATTCCCTTAATATCAAAAAATCTATCAATATCAGGCTTGAATATACTCAATGACCTAACAGCCACATTTTTACTTCTCAATTTAAGATGGAAATTCAGTGAAATATTGCACTACATTCAGATTTTTTACTTATGTTAATTGCATTTAGTGACATCACTCAGTGTAACTAGCAAGAAGTACAGAAGATAAAAGCGAAGTACTGCAGATGCTGGAATCTGAAACAAAAATAGAAAATGCTGGAAAATCTCAGCAGGTCTGACAGCATCTGTGGGGAGAGAATAGAGCCAACATTTCAAGTCTAGATGACCCTTCGTCAGAGCTTAAGTATTGAAACACTGCCAGGAAGTAGGACAGCAATAATCACCCTGCACTTTGCCTGGAAGGTGCAACTCAATTCAGTCAGGCTGTAGACTTATAGAACACAATTGAAGTTCACTACATGGTTTTAAGACCCAGGCCAGAAACTCCAAGGTATTTTGTGATGTTAGCCTAGACCCTAAGTTTTACATTTGATTTTGGCGTGGGTGAGCACAAGATGTTTCACTCCAGGTATGATTCAAGTGACCCACTGGGAAGCTAAAACAAATTTTAAGTACACTGTTAAAATATAACAGAATTAGCATAACTTTTACTAATTACAAGACTTAAACATGACACGGTATAACAGCTTGCTACCTCTGTTGTCCCAATGTGAAACAATATTCCACAGACATACACACATCTTCAGAATTAGCATGCTCACATGATGCTAGACTTTCAGCTCTGTAACACCCATGGACGTAAATCCAAGCCAGCAGTTTTCAGTGAAGGATATATCCTCCAAACAACACAACCTCAGGAGCGGTAAACCCAATCTCTGGCAGCTTCCAGTCTCCAGACTTCAGAGAGGGAAAAACAGAAATGTTCTCCCTTAATCAAAAGCAGCATTTAAACAGCAACACTTAGCAAAAACTCCAACCCCAGAGAGGGAGAAAACACTGCTATTTCTCTCAGTTCCAAGCAGCTTCTGAAAAATGAGACTAAAACTGAGCTTCTGTTAAGCATAGCGGTCCCCAGCCACATGACCTCCAATCAAATGCTACTCTGCCATACCAGGGGAACACAAACAGAACACTGTATTAGTTTAGATTAAAACCAACATGATATCCATTATACAGCTTCAGTGATAATAAAGGACACCAGCTGCAGACAACACTGTGCCAACAAAATCCCAGAGACTGCTAAAATATCCTGCAGAGAAACATGATTAAAATACATTTCTTAAAAGGCACAGTATCATCACAATGACTGCATTCTCCTCCCTCCTGGCATTGCACACACTGGCCACATTTGGTTTTCTTCAAAGGCCTGGTGCGATATACATGTGCTATCATTAGTTGGAGGAGTCCCACGCATGCATATCAACATAAACAGGACATTCTCATTCCCCATCAATATTCCGTCATTGCTTGTTTGAATGGTGCTACTCCAATCTATAAGCTGAACATTGACAGGTCTCCCTCAAAAAGGGCAAACAAAGAAGCTGGGTGCTTGGACAGACTTCTAGTTTCACAGTTACATTATCATTTTGCCGCACTAGACTTTTACCTCTTAGCATTCTCTTTGGAGGCAATGCTGGCACCATCCGATACGGAAATCGCTGGAGCAACACCTCGTGAAACACCACAAAATCATTGTATCTTCGGTAAACTGACGACTTGAATCGCTGAAAGGAAAATGCATCGAGATTGGAATTTTCTTAGTAATACAGCTTTAATTACTTTTCTTCACCACAAACCCTCCCTCTTAAAGATTAATGACACATAGGGGTATAATTGCACTACTTTTCCACCAGTTACTTGACTGTGAGGACTGGCATGTTATGGCCAAATCAGTTTTTCTTCTCATCTGATGTCCATTTGCCAGCAGTTGTCTAGGAGCCCCATGAGCCTATTCCACCATTCTATTAAATCATGATAACATAGGAACAGGAATAGGCCACACAGCCCTCAAGGTCATGGCTGGTCTGTAGCCTAACTCTATACACCTGCCTTTGACCCATATTCCTTAATACCTTTGCTCAACAAAAATTTAGCAACCAATTTATTAACAACTGCCGTTTGTGGAAGAGAGTTCCAAATCTCTATCACGTTTTGTATGTGGAAATGCTTTCTAATATCACTTCTGAACTATCTGGCCCTAATTTTTAGACTATGCCTCCTACTTCTAGAATCTCCAATCAGTGGAAATAGTTTATCTTTATCCTGTCTTTTACTGTTAATATCTTGAGGACTTTGAGCAGATTACCCCTTAACTTCTAAATTGGAGAAAACAGGCCCAGTTTGTATAATCTCTCCTCACAACTTAACCCCTGAAGTCAAGGTATCATTCTTGTAAACCTGCGTTGTACTCCCTCCAAGGCATATACCCTTCCTAAGATGTGGTACCCAGAACTGCTCACACTACTCCAAGTGGGGTCTAACCAGGGTTTTGTATAGCTGTATAGAAGCAGAACTTCTGCGTCCTTATACTCCAGTCCTCTAAATATAAAGGAAAACATTCTATTAGCCTTCTTGATTAATTCTGCACCTGTTTGTGGCATTTTAAAGATCTTTGCACTTGAATCCTTAAGTCTCTTTCGACATCTATTGTATTTAACTTCATACCATCTAAAAAGTACCTTAATCTATTTTTGTTTCGGTCTAAATGGATAACCCCACACTTGCTTACATTGAAATCCCCATTCACTTCATCTATCAATATCTGTTTGTAATTTTATGCTATCTACACTGTCTACAATGCAGCCTAACATAGTGTCATCAACAAATTTGGATATATGATTTTCTATGCTATTATCCAAATTATAATTGAGGCCCTAATACATCCTTGTGGGACACCATTAGTCACATCCTGCCAATTTGAGTACCTACCCATTATCCCTACTGTCACCCACCACTCAACTAATTTCCCAGCCATGCCAGTAATTTGCACTCAATTCCTTAACCTTAGTTAAGTCTCTTACGTGGGACTTTACCAAATGCCTTCTGGAAGTCAATTTAAACATCATCCATAGACATTCCCCTGTCCACTAACTTAGTCACCTCCTCAAAAAGTTCAATGAGGTTTGTTAGGCATGACCTACCTATCATGAATCCATGTCGACTCTCCCTGATTAACGGAAAAATGTTGAGGTGTTCAGTTACCCTATTCTTGATTATCGACTCCATTAATTTTCCCACCACAGATGTTAGGCTAATTGGTCTGTAATTCCCTGGCTCCTATTTCACCCATCTTAAAAAGCAGAGTGACATGAGCCATTTTCTAATCCAGACGAACGTCTCCTGAATCTGCCTTTTAGTTGTTCTTATAAGGTACTTTGTGGCCTTTTGCTGGTTTGTTTCTTTCCCATTTGGGAGGATCTGTGCTATTCGTTGCATTTTTGCAAGCCCTTTTTTTTGTGTTTTATGCTGTCCCTTATCTCTTTAGATATCCATGGGTTTTTTTCTGTGAAGTTGTGCTTTTGCTTCCCAGGGTATAAACTGGTTCTGTATTTTATTAGATGTTTCTTTAAACATCCTCCACTGTTCTTCACTTGGTTTACCCATTCGCAGATTTTTGCAGTTCACTGTGGACAGTCTGTGTCTCATCTCATTAATGTTGGCCTTACCTAATTCTAAAATTCTAGTAACTGATTTATACTTTTCACTTTCAAACATTACAATTGAACTTGATCATGTTATGATCGCTATTTGATAAATGTTCACTCACAATTATGTTACTAATTGAATCCAGCTCATTGCTCATTACTAAATCCAATATTGCTTGAGCCCTTGTTGCATCTAGGATATATTGTGTAGGAAACTGCCCTGGACACCTTCCAGAAATTCACCGTCTTTCTGACAGGTGCTTGCCTACCTCTCGCAATCGATATTAAAGTTAAAATCCCCCCATTAATACTACTTTGCCTTTGCTACACATTTGCCTAATTTTGTATTTATACTATCTAGCACTGAGAGCTGCTACCATGGGATTTATACACAACACCTATTACAGTTTTGATCCTTTACTGCTCCTCAGTTCCACCCATAAGGTCTCTACTGGATGCTTTCCCCTTCATTATATCTTCCCTCACCATTGAAATGATTTTGTTTCTAATCAGTAAGGCTACTCCACCTCCTTTGCCATTTTCCCAATCCATCCTGTAAACCTTATAACCTGGTATATTTAGTTGCCAATCCCAACCATCCTGTAGCCATATCTCAGTAATGGTCCCTCGCCTCCAATATCCTTTCAAGCCAGTTTTACCCTGGCACGAGGTAGGCAACACACCAAGCAGGACCCTTGATCCTGCTTACCAAGAATGCTATCTGATTATAGAATCCCCTACCATTATGACTTTTCTTTTTGCTCCCCCACTTGAATGGCCTCCTGTACTACAGTGCAGTGGTCAGTTTGCCCATCCTCCCTAGTCTTTTTTCTCATCCAGACAGGGAGCAAGTACCTAGTACTGTTGGACAAGGTCAAGAGCTGAGGCTCCTTCGATGTTAAATTCAGGATACCTCTGCCTCACAACCAATTGGGGGGGGGGGGGGGGGGGGGGTGGTGCTGAAACACAGCGTCAAGGTAACGCCGTAGTATCTGAAGCTTGGATTCCAGTTCATCAACTCTGAGCCAAAGTTGCTTGAGCTGCAAATACTTTCTGCAGATGTGGTCACCATTACTCGCAACAGGATGCACTAGTTCCCACATACCCTCAAACTGCATTTTACCGTCTGTGACTGTCTACGTCTAAGTGCAGCACGGTAGCACAGTGGTTAGCACTGCTGCTTCACAGCTCCAGGGACCTGGGTTCGATTCCCAGCTTGGGTCACTGTCTGTGTGGAGTTTGCACATTCTCCTCGTGTCTGCATGGGTTTCCTCCGGGTGCTCCGGTTTCCTCCCACAGTCCAAAGGTGTGCGGGTCAGGTTGATTGGCCATGCTAAAGATTGCCTCTTAGAGTCCTGAGATGCGTAGGTTAGAGGGATTAGCGGGTAAATATGTAGGGATATGGGGGTAGGGCCTGGGTGGGATTGTGGTCGGTGCAGACTCGATGGGCCAAATGGCCTCCTTCTGCACTGTAGCGTTTCTATGATTCTAAGTCAGAAAGTTGTGGGTTAAGTATGCCTCCAGAAACTTACACACAAAATCCAGTGCAGTACTGAGTGCGCTGCACTACTGGAGGCGCAGGCTTTCAGCTGAGACATTAAACCGAGGCCAATGCCTGCTCTCCCAAGTGAATGTAAAAATTCCTATGGCACTATTTTAAGGGGAGAAAGCAGAATCTTCTCTCCACTTATGTCCTGGCAAATCTTTATCTCTCGAGCATCACTTACAAACAGATCATCGGGTCATTTATCTGATGCCGTTTGTGGGACCATGTTATGTGCAAGTTCGCTGCTGCATTTCATACATTACAACAATGACTAGATTTTCCAAAGCACTTCACATGCAAGGTGATTTGGGTCATGCAGGCTGTAAAAGGCACTACACAAATGCAAGTCTTTCTTTTCCTGCCTTAAGAAGGAAGCATAATATGGACAAAGAATCATGCCAAAAAAAAAGAAATGCACTAAGATATCCAACAAAACAATCAGCTTATGGATGACAACCACAAGCAAAGTGGAGACTTAAACAGTGACAGCAAGATGTGAATGTTCAAGCATCATACTGCAGGGAAGGAAGCAGTAGGTGGTTAAAATGGAAAGAAAAGTTCAAATAAACAGACTCGAGTTCAGTGATGCCAAGCAATGGCTTTTAAAACAAACTACCTTTATGTAGCACCTCTAAAGTAACAAAACATCCCAAGTTGCTTCACAGATGCGTGATCTGACAGTTAACACAAAGCCAAAGGAAATAAATGCTTGGTCAGAGGCAAGTTTTAAGAAAGAGTGGTGGAAAAGTTTAGAGAGGGATTTCCAGAGCCGAGGGCCTGACAGATTAAGTTATGGACATCAAGGGTGGAACAAAAAACTGGGGTTGCAAAAGAAGTCAGAATTAGAGAAGCACAGAGATCTTGGAGTTTTAACCGAGATAGGGAGGGCCGTGATATGGAGGTTTTTGAATACAGGGATGCAAATGTTAAAACTGAGGTCTTGGTGTACCAGGAACCAATCTAGGTCTGCGAGTATAAGGCTGAAGCTTAAAGATCACTGGTAGAATAGACCTAGGACAATCCAGAACACCAACCACCTAATAATGGATCAAACCCTTGGCCAAGCTCACCTGGCTGGAAAGTTCATATTCTACATGTTTTAGAAACAGACCCTTCTTCTCTGGAATTAGTTCCACCTGCACCGTGTCGATACGCAACAAGTCTTGCAAAGTCTGTGACAGGAGGATGGGGTTCCCCTGAGCCTGCATCCGGATCGACTCCCGTTCACTCAGCCAAGGCTTCAGATATTCTTGGGAAGAAACAGCTCGTTAAAGAACACAGGAAACTCCAATCAGTCCCTCAATCTGACACCTAAACTTTCATCCTCTCTGCAGTCTCAATAGGTTCAGAACTTCTGTACAGTTTCTTATAACCTCCTGACTCACATAGCATACTACGAATAGAAGATAATTTACTGCCATCTGATATTTGATTTTTCTGCAATGGTTATGAGCTTCTCCCTCCCCTCAATCCACATTTTCTCCTATTAAATGTTTGTCTTAGTACATGCACCTGCTGTGGCTCAATGAATAGCCATCACACATCGGAGTCAGGAGATTGTGCTTTCAAATCCCATTCCAGAGACTTGGACAAGATGTAGAGCATCATTTCCTATATAGTACCGAGGGTCGCTGAACTGTCAGAGATGCCATCTTGAGTGAGACATTAAACTAAGGCCTATCACCCTCTCAGGTGAAGGTAAAAGATTCCATGGCATCAAGTGAAAAGCAGCAATGGAGTTCTTCCCATTGCCCTGGCCAATATTTATTCCTCAATCATCACATTACTGTTTTTGGAATCTTGCTGTGCACAAATTGGCTGCTGCTTTTCCTACATTACAACGTTTCAAAAACATATGTAGACATTCTCATAAAAAAAGGTGAGAGAAATATTAGATATACTAAGCATCGAGGAAGTACTGGAGGGACTAACATTCTTGAAGGCAGATAAATCACCACGACCAGATGGATTGCATCCCAGACTATTAATGGACGCATCCCAGGCTGTTAAAGGTAGCCAGAGAGGAAACAGCAGGTACTAGGAGGATCATTTGCCAACCCTCACTAGATACAGGTGAGGTACCAGAGGATTGGAGGTCTGCAAATACCACCATTATTTAAAAAGAGTGCGAGGGATCGGCCAGAAAATTATAGGTCAGACTTCGGTGGTGGGAAAATCATCAGAATCAATTTTGAGGGACAAGATAAACAATCACTTGGAAATGCATAGATTGTTCAGGCATAGTCAGCATGTTTTTTTTTAAAAAGGGGAAGATCGTGTCATGTGAACTTAATTTTTTTGAAGATGCAACAACAAGAATTGATTGACGTGCAGTGGATGCTGTCTACATGCATTTTAGTAAGGCATTTGACAAGGTTTACATGACAGACTGGTCAGAAAATGAAATCCCAAGGAATACAGAGGAATGTGACTAGTTGGATCCAGAATTGGCTCAGTGATAGAAAACAAAAGGTAATGTTCGGTGGATAATTTTGTGAATGGAAAGCGGTTTCCAGTGGCAGTCCACAGAGCTCAGTGTTGGGACTCTTGCTGTTTGTTGTATATATGTGATTTGGACTTGAATGTGGAGGGCATGATCGCGTAATCTGCAAATTTCCCAAACATTGGCTGTGTGGTTGATAGTGAAGAGGATAGCTGTTATCTCCAGAATTATAATCATTGATTGGTTGAGTGGGCAGAAAAGTGGTAAATGGAGTTCAATCCAGAGAATTGTGAGGCAATGTATTTGGGGGAAAGCAAACAAAGCTGTGAAATACACAGTAAATGGGAAGGTATTGAGAGGGTTGAAGAAAGAGACCTTGGAGTGCATGTCCAGAGGTCCCCAAAGGTGACAAGACAGGTGGATGAGGTGGGAAAGAAAGTGTTACAATCCAAGCTAATGTTACTGCTACACAAGATGTGGAGATCACTGCTACACAAGCCAGATCCCAGAATGCAGCCTAGCTTGATAGATCCTAATTTTTATTTTTTGCTTAGCAACATGGACTGCCAATGAACTTGTTTAATAAGTGTTTTATTCTTTTATTACAAGATCAACAATGATACACTACTCTTTTACCATAACTATACCTTTACAGATAGATACAGATTTGTAAGGATTGCACAAGCTACAAAATCCATCTTGCACTCTAATGTTCTCAGAAAAAGCAAAGACCATGTAGACCAATAGGTGAAATGTGGTCAAACACCCCACATTTCCTATGGAATGCTTTCCTTTATTGAATGAGGTATTGAATACAAAAGCAGGGATGTAATACTAGAGGTGTATAAAAACACTGATTAGGTCACAGCTGGAATTTTGTGCACCATTCAGTCGCCACATTACAGGAAAAACATAATTGCTCTGGAGAGAACAAAGGATATTTACAAGAATGTTGCCAAGGCTTGAAAATTGCAGCTCTGAGGAAAGATTTGCTAGGGCTGTTTTTCTTACAACAGTGGAAGCTGAGAGGTGACCCAATTGATGTGTACAAAACTGTGAGGGATAGACAGGAATGACCTGTTTCCCCTCGCGAAGGGTTCAATGACCAAGGGGCATAGATTTAAGGTGATCAGTAGGATTAAAGGGGAAAGCTTTTTCACCAGAGCAGGTTGGGTGCCTGAAATTCACTGCCCGAATTGGTGGTTGAGACAGAAACGCACAACTCATTTAAAAAGGTACCTGAATCTGCACCCGAATTGCTGTAACCTACAAGGCTACAGGCCAGGTGCTGGAAAGTAGACTAAAATGAGCAGCTAGATTTTTTTTTTGGATGGTGCACAAACAATGGGCTGAATGGCCTCTTTCTGTGCTATACACTTCCATCCTCTCTTCAGTTATTCTAGAATCCCATCAAGAAGCACTATTAGAGCACTTTCACCACACAGACTGGTGAAGACTCAAATGCTTCTGGTTTTAAATGTGCGCCTCTGGTTGCTAAACAAGTCCACTTGAAGGGTCATAAAATCTCATTACATTGCAGGTAAAGTTTAAACTGAAACTAAAACTGAACCAAACTCAAGTTATTAACCTGTTCTTAGCACACATGGTTGTGCTAGTTTACCAGCACCCAGTCTGATAATTCCCAGGTGATACCAGCCTCACTAGTGACCCCCATATCTCAATTTTTTTTTTAAATTGGAATTGTCTAGCGCACAACTTTTCACTCATTCTAAGTATAACCAGAGAAATTCACCATACCTTGTGTGACGTTCTCCAGCAGTTTGGCTGAGGGCTGCTTCGCTAGGGCAAACACCACCAAAGCTCTGTACAGGGCTGACTTGGTGATGGATTTGTCCTCGGATTCTATAGTCTCAGCAATCTGGAAACAGAGCACATGGAAGTCACCCGCTGCAGAATATAGTTAGTCAATATGGGTCTAATTCATTCACTTCGTTGACAATACCCACTTCCAATAAAACAAATCTCAGCAGCAAATGAAATAGCAAACTTCATCTACATTTTTTTCTTTGGGAGAGGGATGAGAAGAGGGCAAATAAACCATTTGTAATCATTAAATGTTAGTGATGGGGAATAGGACTGTTGCAATTTTTGACATATTTTCCTCTCCCATGGTCTGATAAAGTCAGAGCAGATTTCCATAGAATTTCCACAGTACAGAAGGAGGCCATTCAGCCCATTGAGTCTGTACTAACCTCAATCCCTCCCAGGCCCTATTCCTGTAACCCCACACATTTACCCTGATAATCCCCCTGACACTAGGGTCAATTTAGCATGGCCAATCCACCTACCCTGCACATCTTTGGACTGTGGGAGGAAACTGGAATACCTGGAGGAAACCCACACAGACACAGGGAGAAAGTGCAAACTCCACACAGACAGTGATCTGAGGCCAGAAGTGAACCGAGGTTCCTGGTGCTGTGAGGCAACAATGCAAACAACTGTGCCGCCCCCAAAACCTGTGGGAGCTTTCTCCATACAAATTGGCTGTCACAATTCCTACAAAAATGACAACAATTTAAAAGTAAATAATTGACCGTAAAGCAATTTGGGACATCTGGAGGTGGTGAAAGGCACACTTAAATACAAAATTTTATTTTTCTTTCCTTTTCTGTTCTGCAGCACTAACATTTTACAGAGGGCCATGTTGATAAGACAAGGCAGGCAGGATCTCCCTTGAAGAAGCAATGTGGTAAGAGAGTAGTAACAGTTTACTTACAATCACCTCTCCAGATCAAGACAATGGTCAGTGATATCTTTGAATGGATTCCACAGGATATTTCTCCATTAAGTATTTCCTGTGCTTCTGCCGATCTCCAGTAAAAACAAAGGCAGGTGAAATGTTCAATAATTCCAATGCAGTCCATAGGTCAATACCCAGTGCAACAGGTTAAATAGTCTAATCTACAATCACTTGTTTTTGCTTTCAACAAAGCCTTGTTAACAGCGAAGCAATTAGTTAAGCAGGAAATCACCGAATAGTACATGCTGACAGAGGGGGAGGAAAACTATTGCACAAATTGAACTTCCCCACACAGCATAGCAGAACAATTGGTAGATTTATTATAAAGAAGCAACTTTAAACACCCACATCCATTTGTCAAGCCGAATACAGAAGAGACCACTGCCATTGGGCCCATGGTGCCTGAGCCAACTCTTCAAACGTGTTATCAGTTCGTCCCAAACTCCCCAACAGCCCTGCAAATTTTTCCCCAAAAGTATTTTTCCAATTTCCTTTCAGAAAAGACATTAAATAGGGGCCCAAACTGCTCTCTCAGACAGATGTAACAGATTCCATGATGCTATTTCGAAGAGCAGGGGGATTATCCTCGATGTCCTGGCCAATATTTATCCCTCAAACAATATCACAAAAACAGATTATCTTGTCACTATCACAGCTCTGGAGAGCGGCAGCACACACTTAGGCAAAGAAATGCAGCTGTCCTTCCTTAGGTGCCACCTCAAGCTTTCTACTGATTGAGGAGGGCAGAATCTACGCCATGCAGGGAGAATGACACAACAAAATTGATGTAAAGCCTGCCCAGATGCTGATTAAATCTAGAAGAGGACATTGGCACAGTGGCTAGCACTGCTGCCTCACAGCGCTAGGGACGCAGGCTCAATTCCGGCCTTGGATCCGTGTCTGCGTGGAGTTTGCACATTCTCCCTGTGTCTGCGTGGAGTTTGCACATTCTCCCCGTGTCTGCGTGGGTTTCCTCTAGGTGCTCCGGTTTCCTCCCACAGGCCAAAGATGTGCGGGTTAGGTTGGTAGGCCATGCAAAATTGACCCTAGTGTCAGGGGGATTAGCAGGAAAAATATTGGGGTCACTGGAATAGGGCCTGGGTGGATTATGGTCGGTGCAGACTCGATGGGCCAAATGGCCTCCTTCTGCACCATAGGGATTCAATGATCCTATGATTCTCCAAGACCTGTCACCAACACTGCTAACAAGTCGCTATTTTATGAACTAAATTCCCATCAAAAGGAAAACTCCATTGAGACGGAGAAAATGTGACAAAAGTTGTCACTCTCCAGCTTCAAGTGCAATCCTTTTTAAATACAATCCCCACAGAAACCAATAACTTTTAGAAAGATATTTGAATTCCCACTGACTGACTGAAGGGTCACATGACAGGGTTTCAAATTTTAAGACTTACTACAGTACTAAACGCAACATCAACAAAATGCCACAGAAAAAATCTCTCCCTTAACTGTTTAAACACGAACAAATAACCCACGCCAGTCATACTTCACTGCCCTGTCTGCATCCGCAGAATTACTATTTTATGGAATCCAGTCCAAAATCACCATCAGCTTCGTTTATAGGCCAGTCAATCTAGTGGACAAAATCCTACAGTCCATTATCAAAATTTTATAGCAGAGCACTTGGTTAAAAAGTGGCAGGACTATGAAAGGGAAACCGTGCTTGACAAATCTACTGGAATTCTTCAAGGATGTAGCTAGTAGAGTTGATGGGGGGGGCAGTGGATTATATTCACTGGAGTTCAGAAGAATGAGGGGGATCTCAGAAATCTATCAAATACAGGATTAGACAGGGTACGTACAGGAAGGATGTCCCCAGTGATGAGGGAGTGAAGCACCAGGGGTCATAGTCTAAGGACAAAGGGTAAACCTTTTAGGACTGAGATGAGAAATGTCTTCAATCAGAGGGTTGTAAGTCTGTGGAATTCACTACCACAGAAAGCAATTGAGGACACAACACTGTGTTTTCAAGTACAGTTAGGCACAACTCTTGGACAAAAGGGATTAAAGGACGTGAGGAGAAAAGGCAGGATCAGACTCCTAAATTCAATGATCAGCTATGATCAAATAGAATGGCTGGGAAGGCTCGAGGGGCCAAATGACTTACTCCTGTACCTATTTTCAGGTTTCCCACTGTTGCATTGAGTAGCAAAGTGATTCGCTCCATTTCTGGAGGAATTCCAAGCCAAATACAGCAAGGCCCACTGCAATTTTTCTCACTCTCCAGGATACATTTACTGAACCAGAAACTGTCTTTCCACCTGTATTTCAGCTCAGCTTGTAGAAAGGACATACCCTCCTCTCTACAGGCCTGATTAGCTGCAATTTTGTGTCTCTCTGTGGGGTCTCTCCCTCTCACTCTTCCTGTACAAAACTTTGAAGACTTTCAGTCTTCAAAAAACAGCTCTTGCCTTGATTTGAAAGTGCAAAAATTTTACACACTGCTCGCATTAAATTTCATCTGGGTCCCACTGTCCTCATAGTAACCAAGCCCCTTGATGTGTTGTTAGGCAAAATATGGAACACATCACAACTCTTCCCTACCCCATTTTCCCTTAAGCTGACGTATTAAAACACAAATTGTATAAGTTTCAGACTCATAATTTATCTATCTCTTCAGCAAGCCTCTCCAGAGGTCATTGATCAATGCATTGTATCATATAGTACACTGGGTTAACCATCATATTCTGTACAACAGACTCAAACATCACATCTTGTGGAAGTGCTTGCTGAGCAGTTATTGCAATACCTGGCTCTGTATAATAGGTGGTAGCCTATTCAGTCTTGCTCAACAGTTTACGAAAGACACTTCTGCGCACTTGGTCCTCCTGTTTACATCACCTATCATAAGAAAAAAGATCAGTGTTAATGAACAGCCAAGCAGACAACCCATCAATCTCATTATGTCCCAAATCATAATAGAGGGGTGGGAGAGAAGCCAGGGAGGGGGGGGGGGGTGAAAAGACAGGAGAAGAGCCGGGGGGGAGGGGGGGGGGGTGAGTGAGCAGGGGGGGGGTCAGTGAGCAGGGGGGGGGGTCAGTGAGCAGGGGGGGGGGGTCAGTGAGCGGGGGGGGGGGTCAGTGAGCGGGGGGGGGTGAGTGAGGCGGGGGGTGTGAGTGAGCGGGGGGGGTGTGAGTGAGCGGGGGGGGGGGGGGGGTGAGTGAGCGGGGGGGGGGGTGAGTGAGCAGGGGGGGGGTGAGTGAGCGGGGGGGGGTGAGTGTGCGGGGGGGGGGTGAGTGTGCGGGGGGGGGGTGAGTGAGCAGGGGGGGGGTGAGTGAGCAGGGGGGGGGTGAGTGAGCAGGGGGGGGGTGAGTGAGCAGGGGGGGGGTGAGTGAGCAGGGGGGGGGTGAGTGAGCAGGGGGGGGGTGAGTGAGCAGGGGGGGGGTGAGTGAGCAGGGGGGGGGGTGAGTGAGCAGGGGGGGGGTGAGTGAGCAGGGGGGGGGGTGAGTGAGCAGGGGGGGGGTGAGTGAGCAGGGGGGGGGTGAGTGAGCAGGGGGGGGGGTGAGTGAGCAGGGGGGGGGGTGAGTGAGCAGGGGGGGGGGTGAGTGAGCAGGGGGGGGGGTGAGTGAGCAGGGGGGGGGTGAGTGAGCAGGGGGGGGGGTGAGTGAGCAGGGGGGGGGGTGAGTGAGCAGGGGGGGGGGTGAGTGAGCAGGGGGGGGGGTGAGTGAGCAGGGGGGGGGGTGAGTGAGCAGGGGGGGGGTGAGTGAGCAGGGGGGGGGTGAGTGAGCAGGGGGGGGGTGAGTGAGCAGGGGGGGGGTGAGTGAGCAGGGGGGGGGGTGAGTGAGCAGGGGGGGGGGTGAGTGAGCAGGGGGGGGGTGAGTGAGCAGGGGGGGGGTGAGTGAGCAGGGGGGGGGGTGAGTGAGCAGGGGGGGGGTGAGTGAGCAGGGGGGGGGTGAGTGAGCAGGGGGGGAGAGGGGGGTGAGTGAGCAGGGGGGGGGGGGTGAGTGAGCAGGGGGGGGGGGAGTGAGCGGGGGGGGGTGAGTGAGCAGGGGGGGGGGTGAGTGAGCAGGGGGGGGGGTGAGTGAGCAGGGGGGGGGTGAGTGAGCAGGGGGGGGGTGAGTGAGCAGGGGGGGGGTGAGTGAGCAGGGGGGGGGTGAGTGAGCAGGGGGGGGGTGAGTGAGCAGGGGGGGGGTGAGTGAGCAGGGGGGGGGGTGAGTGAGCAGGGGGGGGGGTGAGTGAGCAGGGGGGGGGGTGAGTGAGCAGGGGGGGGGGTGAGTGAGCAGGGGGGGGGGTGAGTGAGCAGGGGGGGGGTGAGTGAGCAGGGGGGGGGGTGAGTGAGCAGGGGGGGGGGTGAGTGAGCAGGGGGGGGGTGAGTGAGCAGGGGGGGGGGTGAGTGAGCAGGGGGGGGGGTGAGTGAGCAGGGGGGGGGGGTGAGTGAGCAGGGGGGGGGGTGAGTGAGCAGGGGGGGGGGTGAGTGAGCAGGGGGGGGGGTGAGTGAGCAGGGGGGGGGGTGAGTGAGCAGGGGGGGGGGTGAGTGAGCAGGGGGGGGGGTGAGTGAGCAGGGGGGGGGTGAGTGAGCAGGGGGGGGGGTGAGTGAGCAGGGGGGGGGGTGAGTGAGCAGGGGGGGGGGTGAGTGAGCAGGGGGGGGGTGAGTGAGCAGGGGGGGGGTGAGTGAGCAGGGGGGGGGGTGAGTGAGCAGGGGGGGGGGTGAGTGAGCAGGGGGGGGGGTGAGTGAGCAGGGGGGGGGGTGAGTGAGCAGGGGAGGGGGGTGAGTGAGCAGGGGGGGGGTGAGTGAGCAGGGGGGGGGGTGAGTGAGCAGGGGGGGGGTGAGTGAGCAGGGGGGGGGTGAGTGAGCAGGGGGGGGTGAGTGAGCAGGGGGGGGGTGAGTGAGCAGGGGGGGGGTGAGTGAGCAGGGGGGGTGGGAGTGAGCGAGGGGGGGGGGTGAGCGAGCGGGGGGGGGGGTGGAGCGAGCGGGGGGTGGTGAGCGAGGGGGGGGGGTGAGTGAGCAGGGGGGGGGGTGAGTGAGCAGGGGGGGGGTGAGTGAGCAGGGGGGGGGTCAGTGAGCAGGGGGGGGGGTCAGTGAGCAGGGGGGGGGTGAGTGAGCAGGGGGGGGGTGAGTGAGCAGGGGGGGGGGTGAGTGAGCAGGGGGGGGTGAGTGAGCAGGGGGGGGGGTGAGTGAGCAGGGGGGGTGAGTGAGCAGGGGGGGGTGAGTGAGCAGGGGGGGGTGAGTGAGCAGGGGGGGGGTGAGTGAGCAGGGGGGGGGGTGAGTGAGCAGGGGGGGGGTGAGTGAGCAGGGGGGGGGTGAGTGAGCAGGGGGGGGGTGAGTGAGCAGGGGGGGTGAGTGAGCAGGGGGGGGTGAGTGAGCAGGGGGGGGTGAGTGAGCAGGGGGGGGTGAGTGAGCAGGGGGGGGGTGAGTGAGCAGGGGGGGGGTGAGTGAGCAGGGGGGGGTGAGTGAGCAGGGGGGGGGTGAGTGAGCAGGGGGGGGGTGAGTGAGCAGGGGGGGGGTGAGTGAGCAGGGGGGGGGTGAGTGAGCAGGGGGGGGTGAGTGAGCAGGGGGGGTGAGTGAGCAGGGGGGGGGTGAGTGAGCAGGGGGGGGGTGAGTGAGCAGGGGGGGGGGTGAGTGAGCAGGGGGGGGGTGAGTGAGCAGGGGGGGGGTGAGTGAGCAGGGGGGGGTGAGTGAGCAGGGGGGGGGGTGAGTGAGCAGGGGGGGGGTGAGTGAGCAGGGGGGGGGTGAGTGAGCAGGGGGGGGGTGAGTGAGCAGGGGGGGGTGAGTGAGCAGGGGGGGGGTGAGTGAGCAGGGGGGGGGTGAGTGAGCAGGGGGGGGGTGAGTGAGCAGGGGGGGGGTGAGTGAGCAGGGGGGGGGTGAGTGAGCAGGGGGGGGGTGAGTGAGCAGGGGGGGGGTGAGTGAGCAGGGGGGGGGTGAGTGAGCAGGGGGGGGGTGAGTGAGCAGGGGGGGGGTGAGTGAGCAGGGGGGGGGTGAGTGAGCAGG